>NC_136270.1:23447667-23727667 GCF_964187855.1 Myxine glutinosa | reverse complement strand
GGGAGAGATAGGAGGAGGAAGATGGCTAGAGAGGAGATAGGAGGAGGAAGATAGGAGGAGGGGAGATAGGAGGAGGGGAGATAGGAGGAGGGGAGATAGGTGGGGGAGATAGGAGGGGGACATAGGAGGGGGCACATAGGAGGGGAAGATAGGAGGAGGGGAGATAGGAGGGGGGAGATAGCTGGGGGGGAGGGGGGGAGATAGGAGGAGGGGAGATAGGAGGCAAGAGATAGGAGGTGGGAGATAGGAGGGGAGGAGATAGCTGGATGGGAGATAGGGGGAGGTGCGATATGAGGAGGGAAGATAGGAGGTGGGAGATAGGAGTGGAGATAGGAGGAGGGGAGATAGGAGGATGAGATAGGAGGAGGGGAGATAGGGGGAGGGGAGATAGGAGGAGGGGAGATAGGAGGAGGGGAGATAGGGGGAGGGGAGATAGGGGGAGGGGAGATAGGAGGAGGGGAGATAGGAGGAGGGGAGATAGGGGGAGGGGAGATAGGAGGATGAGATAGGAGGAGGGGAGATAGGGGGAGGGGAGATAGGGGGAGGGGAGATAGGAGGAGGGGAGATAGGGGGAGGGGAGATAGGAGGAGGGGAGATAGGGGGAGGGGAGATAGGAGGAGGGGAGATAGGAGGAGGGGAGATAGGGGGAGGGGAGATAGGAGGAGGGGAGATAGGGGGAGGGGAGATAGGGGGAGGGGAGATAGGGGGAGGGGAGATAGGAGGAGGGGAGATAGGTGGGGGAGATAGGAGGGGGACATAGGAGGGGGCACATAGGAGGGGAAGATAGGAGGAGGGGAGATAGGAGGGGGGAGATAGCTGGGGGGGAGGGGGGGAGATAGGAGGAGGGGAGATAGGAGGCAAGAGATAGGAGGTGGGAGATAGGAGGGGAGGAGATAGCTGGAGGGGAGATAGGGGGAGGTGCGATAGGAGGAGGGAAGATAGGAGGTGGGAGATAGGAGTGGAGATAGGAGGAGGGGAGATAGGAGGATGAGATAGGAGGAGGGGAGATAGGGGGAGGGGAGATAGGAGGAGGGGAGATAGGAGGAGGGGAGATAGGGGGAGGGGAGATAGGGGGAGGGGAGATAGGAGGAGGGGAGATAGGGGGAGGGGAGATAGGGGGAGGGGAGATAGGAGGAGGGGAGATAGGAGGAGGGGAGATAGGGGGAGGGGAGATAGGAGGAGGGGAGATAGGGGGAGGGGAGATAGGGGGAGGGGAGATAGGGGGAGGGGAGATAGGAGGAGGGGAGATAGGGGGAGGGGAGATAGGGGGAGGGGAGATAGGAGAAGGGGAGATAGGGGGAGGAGGGGAGATAAGAAGACGGGAGATTCGGAGGAGGAGGGAATATGAGGAGTGAGGAGGATGTGGTTCACTTCATTTAGAAGTCAAGAAAAACAATCATACAAACAAAGCAAACCTTTTTGTGTAATCCACATGAACAAAGAATCTCTTACTAAAACCATTTCGGTTCAAAGGTCTTCACGGAAATGCCATTCGTTACTTAAATCTATACAATAAGTCGAGAAGGGATGCTGTTTGACTGTGTGTGTTTTTTTTAATCTGTTTTTTTTTTAATATAGTGTGTGTGTGTGTGTGTGTGTCTGTGTGTGTGTGTGTGTGTGTGTGTGTGTGTGTGTGTGTGTGTGTGTGTGTGTGTGTGTGTGTGTGTGTGTGTGTGTGTGTGTGTAATATTTTGCTTAGTGGGTGTACAGATGTGTTTTTAGACAGTACCCACAAAAAAGACAAAAAAAGTTTTGATTTCTTCGAAATGCCAACAGGACAAGAACATCACCGGGCAATGCCCGGAACATCACTGGACAGAGCCGGGATCATCACCGGGCAACGCCGGGAAACATCACCCGGCAACGCCGGGATCATCACCGGGCAATGCCAGGAAACATCACTGGGCAATACCGGGAAACATCACCGGGCAACGCCGGGAAACATCACCAGGCAACGACGGAAACATCACCGGGCAACGCCGGGATCATCACCGGGCAACGCCGGGAAATATCACCAGGCAACGACGGAAACATCACTGGGCAATGCCGGAATCAACACCGGGCAACGCCGGGAAACATCACCAGGCAACGACGGAAACATCACCGGGCAACGCCGGGATCATCACCGGGCAATGCTGGGAAACATCACCGGGCCAAGCCGGGATTATCACCGGGCAACGCCGGAAACATCACCAGGCAATGCCGGAATCAAAAACGGGCAACGCCGGGAAACATCACCAGGCAACGCCGGGAACATCATCAGGCAATGGCGGAAACATCACCGGGCAATGAAGGAAATATCACTGGCAACGCCGGGAACATCACAGGACAATGACGGAAACATCACAGGACAACGATGGAAATATCACGAGGCAACGACAGGAACATCACCGGGCAACGACACAAACATCACTGGGCAACACCAGAATCATCACCGGGCAACGTCAGGAACATCACTGGGCAACACAGGAAACATCATTGGGCAATGGCGGGTACGTCACCGGGCAATGACGGAAACAACACCAGGCAACGCCGGGAACATCACCGGACAGCGCCTGAAACAACAACGGTCAATGCCGGGAAACATCGCCGGACAGCGCCAGAAACATCACCGGGCAACAACGGAAGCATCACCGGGCAACGTCGGGAACATCACCGGGCAACAACAGAAACATCAACGGGCAACGACGGAAACATCACTGGCAACGATGGAAACATCACCGGGCAATGTCGGGAACATCACCGGGCAACACCGGGGAACATCACCGGACAACGCCGGAAACATCAAGGGGCAATGTCGGGAACATCACCGGGCAACACCAGGAAACATCACCAGACAACGCTGGAAACATCACCAGGCAATGTCGGAAACATCACCGGGCAACGTCGGGAACATCATAGGGCAACGCCGGGTAAAATCACTGGACAACGCCGGAAACATCACCGGACAATGCCGGAAAACATCACCGGACAACAACGGACACATCACCGGGCTATGACGGAAACATCACTGTCAACGATGGAAACATCACCGGGCAATGTCGGGAACATCACCGGGCAACGCGGGGAAACATCACCGGGCAATGCCGGGAAACATCACCGGACAATGAAGGGAACATCACCGGGAAACAATGGAAACATGACCGGGCAATGACGGGAACATCACCGGGCAACGATGGAAACATCACAGGACAACGCCGGAAACATCAACGGACAACGACGAAAACATCACCAGGCAACGACGGAAAAACAACCAGGCAACAACGGAAACATCACTGGCAATGACGGAAACATCACCAGACAAAGCCGGAAACATCACCGGGCAACAACAAAAACATCACCGGGCAACGCTGGGAACATTACTGGCCAATGACGTGAACATCACCGGGCAATTTCGGGATGATCACCGGACAGTGCCGGAAAACCCACCGGACAATGCTGTGAAACATCACCGGACAACGCCGGGAAACATCACCGGACAACACCGTGAAATATCACCGGGAAACGCCAGAAACATCACCGGGCAACGCCGGGAAACATCACCGGACAACGACAGAAACATCACCGGGCAACGCGGGGAAACATCACCGGGCAACGACAGAAACATCACAGGGCAACGACAGAAACATCACCGGGAAACATCACCGGACAACGCCAGGAAACATCACCTGTCAACAACAAAAACATCACCAGGCAATGACAGAAACATCAACGGGCAACGCAGGGAAACATCACCTGGAAACGCCGGGAAACATCACAGGGCAACGATAGAAACATCACCGGGCAACGCCGGGAAACATCACCAGGCAACGACGGAAACATCACCAGGCAACAACAAAAACATCACCGGGCAATGCCGGGAAACATCACCAGGCAACGACAGAAACATCACCGGGCAACAACAGAAACATCACCGGGCAACGACAGAAACATCACCGGGCAACGACAGAAACATCACCGGGCAACGACAGAAACATCACCGGTTAACGCCAGGAAACATCATCAGGCAACGAAAGAAACATCAACAACGCCGGGAAACATCACTGGGCAACGACAGAAACATCACCGGGCAACAACAGAAACATCACCGGGAAACATCACCAGACAGCGCCGGGAAACATCACCAGGCAACGACGGAAACATCACCAGGCAACAACAAAAACATCACCGGGCAATGCAGGGAAACATCACCCGGAAACGCCGGGAAACATCACAGGGCAACGACAGAAACATCACCGGGCAACGCCGGGAAACATCACCAGGCAACGACAGAAACATCACCGGGCAATGCAGGGAAACATCACCGGGCAATGCTGGGAAACATCACCGGGCAACGGCCGAAACATCACCGGGCAACAACAGAAACATCACCGGGCAACGACAGAAACATCACCGGGCAACGACAAAAACATCACCGGGCAATGCCGGGAAACATCACCGGGCAACGACAGAAACATCACCGGGCAACGACAGAAACATCACCGGTTAACACCAGGAAACATCATCAGGCAACGACAGAAACATCAACAACGCCGGGAAACATCACTGGGCAACAACAGAAACATCACCGGGCAACAACAGAAACATCACCGGGCAACGACAGAAACATCATCAGGCAACGACAGAAACATCACCGGGCAACAACAGAAACATCACCGGGCAACGACAGAAACATCACCGGTTAACGCCAGGAAACATCATCAGGCAACGAAAGAAACATCAACAACGCCGGGAAACATCACTGGGCAACGACAGAAACATCACCGGGCAACAACAGAAACATCACCGGGCAACGACAGAAACATCACCGGTCAACGCCTGGAAACATCATCAGGCAACGACAGAAACATCACCAGGCAATGCCGGGAAACATCACCGGCAACGACAGAAACATCAACAACGCCGGGAAACATCATCGGGCATCGACAGAAACATCACTGGGCAACAACAAAAACATCACCGGGCAACGACAGAAACATCATCGGGCAACAACAGAAACATCACTGGGAACCGACAGAAACATCACCGGTCAATGCCGGGAAACATCACGTTGCAACGACAGAAACATCACAGGTCAATGCCGGGAAATATCACGAGGCAACGACAGAAACATCACTGGGCAAGGACAGAAACATCACCCAGCAACGACGGGAAACATCAACAACGCCGGGAAACATCACTGGGCAACGACAGAAACATCACCAGGCAACAACAGAAACATCACTGGGCAACGACAGAAACATCAACAACGCCGGGAAACATCAACAACGCCGGGAAACATCACCGGGCAACGGCAGAAACATCACTGGGGCAATGACAGAAACATCACAGGGCAATGACAGAAACATCACAGGGCAATGAAAGAAACATCACCGGGCAACGACAGAAACATCAGCCGGCAACGACAGAAACATCAGCGGGCAACGACAGAAACATCACCGGGCAACGACAGAAACATCAACAAAGCCGGGAAACATCACCGGGCAACGTCGCGAAACATCAACAACGCCTGGAAACATCACGTTGCAACGACAGAAACATCACCGGTCAATGCCGGGAAACATCACTAGGCAACGACAGAAACATCACTGGGCAAGGACAGAAACATCACTGGGCAAGGACAGAAACATCACCGGGCAACGACAGAAACATCACCAGGCAACAACAGAAACATCACTGGGCAACGACAGAAACATCAACAACGCCGGGAAACATCACCGGGCAACGCCGCGAAACATCAACAACGCCGGGAAACATCACCGGGCAACGACAGAAACATCAGCGGGCAACGACAGAAACATCACCAGGCAACGACAGAAACATCACCGGGCAACGACAGAAACATCAGCGGGCAACGACAGAAACATCACCGGGCAACGACAGAAACATCAGCGGGCAACGACAGAAACATCACCGGGCAACGACAGAAACATCAGCGGGCAACGACAGAAACATCACTGGGCAACGACAGAAACATCAGCGGGCAACGACAGAAACATCACCGGGCAACGACAGAAACATCAGCGGGCAACGACAGAAACATCACCGGACAATGACAGAAACATCACCGGGCAACGACAGAAACATCACCGGGCAACGACAGAAACATCACTGGGCAACGACAGAAACATCACCGGTTAACGCCAGGAAACATCATCAGGCAACGACAGAAACATCAACAACGCCGGGAAACATCACTGGGCAACGACAGAAACATCACCGGGCAACGACAGAAACATCACCGGTCAACGCCTGGAAACATCATCAGGCAACGACAGAAACATCACCAGGCAATGCCAGGAAACATCACCGGCAACGACAGAAACATCAACAACGCCGGGAAACATCATCGGGCATCGACAGAAACATCACTGGGCAACAACAAAAACATCACCAGGCAACGACAGAAACATCATCGGGCAACAACAGAAACATCACCGGGCAACGACAGAAACATCACTGGGAACCGACAGAAACATCACCGGTCAATGCCGGGAAACATCACGTTGCAACGACAGAAACATCACCGGTCAATGCCGGGAAATATCACGAGGCAACGACAGAAACATCACTGGGCAAGGACAGAAACATCACCCAGCAACGACGGGAAACATCAACAACGCCGGGAAACATCACTGGGCAACGACAGAAACATCACCAGGCAACAACAGAAACATCACTGGGCAACGACAGAAACATCAACAACGCCGGGAAACATCAACAACGCCGGGAAACATCACTGGGCAACGACAGAAACATCACTGGGGCAATGACAGAAACATCACAGGGCAATGACAGAAACATCACAGGGCAATGACAGAAACATCACCGGGCAACGACAGAAACATCAGCCGGCAACGACAGAAACATCAGCGGGCAACGACAGAAACATCAACAAAGCCGGGAAACATCACCAGGCAACGTCGCGAAACATCAACAACGCCTGGAAACATCACGTTGCAACGACAGAAACATCACCGGTCAATGCCGGGAAACATCACGAGGCAACGACAGAAACATCACTGGGCAAGGACAGAAACATCACTGGGCAAGGACAGAAACATCACCCGGCAACGACGGGAAACATCAACAACGCCGGGAAACATCACCGGGCAACGACAGAAACATCACCAGGCAACAACAGAAACATCACTGGGCAACGACAGAAACATCAACAACGCCGGGAAACATCACCGGGCAACGCCGCGAAACATCAACAACGCCGGGAAACATCACCAGGCAACGACAGAAACATCAGCGGGCAACGACAGAAACATCACCGGGCAACGACAGAAACATCACCGGGCAACGACAGAAACATCAGCGGGCAACGACAGAAACATCACCGGGCAACGACAGAAACATCAGCAGGCAACGACAGAAACATCACCGGGCAACGACAGAAACATCAGCGGGCAACGACAGAAACATCACCGGGCAACGACAGAAACATCAGCGGGCAACGACAGAAACATCACCGGGCAACGACAGAAACATCAGCGGGCAACGACAGAAACATCACCGGGCAACGACAGAAACATCACTGGGCAATGACAAAAACATCAACAACGCCGGGAAACATCAACAACGGGAAACATCAACAACGACGGGAAACATCAACAACGGGAAACATCAACAACGACGGGAAACATCAACAACGGGAAACATCAACAACGACGGGAAACATCCACAACGGGAAACATCAACAACGACGGGAAACATCAATAACGACGGGAACATCAACAACGCCGGGAAACATCAACAACGACTGGAAACATCAACAACGGGAAACATCAACAACAACAGGAAACATCACCGGTCAACGCCGGGAAACATCACATGGCAACGACAGAAACATCACCGGGCAACGACAAAAAACATCAATAACGCCGGGAAACATCAACAACGGGAAACATCAACAACGACGGGAAACATCAACAACGGGAAACATCAAAAACGGGAAACATCAACAACGATGGGAAACATCAAAAACGGGAAACATCAAAAACGGGAAACATCAACAACGACGGGAAACATCAACAACGGGAAACATCAACAACGACGGGAAACATCAACAACGCCGGGAAACATCACCGGGCAACGACAGAAACATCACGGGGGCAATAACAGAAACATCACCAGGCAACGACAGAAACATCACCAGGCAACAACAAAAACATCACCGGGCAATGCACGGAAACATCACCGGGCAATGCTGGGAAACATCACCGGGCAACGACAGAAACATCACCGGGCAACAACAGAAACATCACCGGGCAACGACAGAAACATCACCGGGCAACGACAGAAACATCACCGGGCAATGCCGGGAAACATCACCGGGCAACGACAGAAATATCACCGGGCAACGACAGAAACATCACCGGTTAACACCAGGAAACATCATCAGGCAACGACAGAAACATCAACAACGCCGGGAAACATCACTGGGCAACAACAGAAACATCACCGGGCAACAACAGAAACATCACCGGGCAACAACAGAAACATCACCGGGCAACGACAGAAACATCATCAGGCAATGACAGAAACATCACCGGGCAACAACAGAAACATCACCGGGCAACGACAGAAACATCACCGGTTAACGCCAGGAAACATCATCAGGCAACGACAGAAACATCAACAACGCCGGGAAACATCACTGGGCAACGACAGAAACATCACCGGGCAACAACAGAAACATCACCGGGCATCGACAGAAACATCACCGGTCAACGCCTGGAAACATCATCAGGCAACGACAGAAACATCACCAGGCAATGCCGGGAAACATCACCGGCAACGACAGAAACATCATCGGGCAACAACAGAAACATCACCGGGCAACGACAGAAACATCACTGGGAAACGACAGAAACATCACCGGTCAATGCCGGGAAACATCACGTTGCAACGACAGAAACATCACCGGTCAATGCCGGGAAATATCACGAGGCAACGACAGAAACATCACTGGGCAAGGACAGAAACATCACCCAGCAACGACGGGAAACATCAACAACGCCGGGAAACATCACTGGGCAACGACAGAAACATCACCAGGCAACAACAGAAACATCACTGGGCAACGACAGAAACATCAACAACGCCGGGAAACATCAACAACGCCGGGAAACATCACTGGGCAACGACAGAAACATCACGGGGGCAATGACAGAAACATCACAGGGCAATGACAGAAACATCACCGGGCAACGACAGAAACATCACGGGGGCAATGACAGAAACATCACAGGGCAATGACAGAAACATCACCGGGCAACGACAGAAACATCAGCCGGCAAGGACAGAAACATCAGCGGGCAACGACAGAAACATCAGCGGGCAACGACAGAAACATCACCGGGCAACGACAGAAACATCAACGAAGCCGGGAAACATCACCGGGCAACGCCGCGAAACATCAACAACGCCTGGAAACATCACGTTGCAACGACAGAAACATCACCGGTCAATGCCGGGAAACATCACAAGGCAACGACAGAAACATCACTGGGCAAGGACAGAAACATCACCCGGCAACGACGGGAAACATCAACAACGCCGGGAAACATCACCGGGCAACGACAGAAACATCACCAGGCAACAACAGAAACATTACTGGGCAACGACAGAAACATTACTGGGCAACGACAGAAACATCAACAACGCCGGGAAACATCACCGGGCAACGCCGCGAAACATCAACAACGCCGGGAAACATCACCGGGCAACGACAGAAACATCAGCGGGCAACGACAGAAACATCACCGGGCAACGACAGAAACATCACCGGGCAACGACAGAAACATCAGCGGGCAACGACAGAAACATCACCGGGCAACGACAGAAACATCAGCGGGCAACGACAGAAACATCACCGGGCAACGACAGAAACATCAGCGGGCAACGACAGAAACATCACCGGGCAACGACAGAAACATCAGCGGGCAACGACAGAAACATCACCGGGCAACGACAGAAACATCAGCGGGCAACGACAGAAACATCACCGGGCAATGACAGAAACATCACCGGGCAACGACAGAAACATCAGCGGGCAACGACAGAAACATCACCGGGCAACGACAGAAACATCACTGGCCAACGACAAAAACATCAACAACGCCGGGAAACATCAACAACGGGAAACATCAACAACGACGGGAAACATCAACAACGGGAAACATCAACAACGACGGGAAACATCAACAACGGGAAACATCAACAACGACGGGAAACATCAACAACGGGAAACATCAACAACGACGGGAAACATCAATAACGACGGGAACATCAACAACGCCGGGAAACATCAACAACGACTGGAAACATCACCGGTCAACGCCGGGAAACATCACATGGCAACGACAGAAACATCACCGGGCAACGACAAAAAAACATCAATAACGCCGGGAAACATCAACAACGGGAAACATCAACAACGACGGGAAACATCAAAAACGGGAAACATCAAAAACGGGAAACATCAACAACGACGGGAAACATCAACAACGGGAAACATCAAAAACGGGAAACATCAAAAACGGGAAACATCAACAACGACGGGAAACATCAACAACTGGAAACATCAACAACGACGGGAAACATCAACAACGACGGGAAACATCAAAAACGCCGGGAAACATAAACAACGACAAAAACATCAATAACGCCGGGAAACATCAACAACGCCGGGAAACATCAACAACGGGAAACATCAACAACGACGGGAATCATCAACAACGGGAAACATCAACAACGACGGAAACATCAAAAACGCCGGGAAACATCACCGGGCAACGACAGAAACATCACCGGGCAACGACAGAAACATCAGCCGGCAACGACAGAAACATCACCGGGCAACGACAGAAACATCAGCGGGCAACGACAGAAACATCACCGGGCAACGACAGAAACATCAACAAAGCCGGGCAACATCACCGGGCAACGCCGGGAAACATCAACAACGCCGGGAAACATCAACAATGCCGGTAAACATCACCGGGAAACGACAGAAACATCACCAGGCAACGCCGGGAAACATCAGCGGGCAACGACAGAAACATCACCGGGCAACGACAGAAACATCAACAAAGCCGGGCAACATCAACAATGCCGGTAAACATCACCGGGAAACGTCAGAAACATCACCAGGCAACGCCGGGAAACATCAGCGGGCAACGACAGAAACATCACCGGGCAACGCCGGGAAACATCAACATCGCCGGGAAACATCAACAATGCCGGGAACATCACCGGGAAACGACAGAAACATCACCAGGCAACGCCGGGAAACATCACCTGGCAAAGACAGAAACATCACCGGACAACGCCGGGAAACATCACCGGACAACGCCGGGAAACATCACCAGGAAACGACGGAAACATCACTGGGCAACGACAGAAACATCACCGGGCAACGCCAAGAAACATCACCAGGAAACGACGGAAACATCACCAGGCAACAACAAAACATCACCGGGCAAAGCAGGGAAACATCACCGGGCAATGCTGGGAAACATCACCGGGCAACGACAGAAACATCACCGTACAACAACAGAAACATCACCGGGCAACGACAGAAACATCACCGGGCAACGACAGAAACATCACCGGGCAATGCCGGGAAACATCACCGGGCAACAACATAAACATCAACAACGCCGGGAAACATCACTGGGCAACGACAGAAACATCACCGGGCAACAACAGAAACATCACCGGGCAACGACAGAAACATCACCGGTCAACGCCTGGAAACATCATCAGGCATCGACAGAAACATCACCAGGCAACGACAGAAACATCACTGGGAAACGACAGAAACATCACCGGTCAATGCCGGGAAACATCACGTTGCAACGACAGAAACATCACCGGTCAATGCCGGGAAACATCACGAGGCAACGACAGAAACATCACCGGTCAATGCCGGGAAACATCACGAGGCAACGACAGAAACATCACTGGGCAAGGACAGAAACATCACCCGGCAACGACGGGAAACATCAACAACGCCGGGAAACATCACCGGGCAACGACAGAAACATCACATGGCAACGACAGAAACATCACCGGGCAACGACAAAAACATCAATAACGCCGGGAATCATCAACAACAGGAAACATCAACAACAACGGGAAACATCACCGGGCAACGCCGGGAAACATCACATGGCAACGACAGAAACATCACCGGGCAACGACAAAAACATCAATAACGCCGGGAAACATCAACAACGGGAAACATCAACAACGACGGGAAACATCAACAACGGGAAACATCAAAAACGGGAAACATCAACAACGATGGGAAACATCAAAAACGGGAAACATCAAAAACGGGAAACATCAAAAACGGGAAACATCAACAACGACGGGAAACATCAACAACTGGAAACATCAACAACGACGGGAAACATCAAAAACGCCGGGAAACATCAATAACGCCGGGAAACATCAACAACGGGAAACATCAACAACGACGGGAAACATCAACAACGGGAAACATCAACAACGACGGAAACATGAAAAACGCCGGGAAACATCAACAACGACGGGAAACATCAACAACGGGAAACATCAACAACGCCGGGAAACATCAACAACGCCGGGAAACATCACCGGGCAACGCCGGGAAACATCACCTGGCAACGACAGAAACAACACCTGGCAACGACAGAAACATCGCCTGGCAACGACAGAAACATCACCTGGCAACGACAGAAACATCATCGGGCAACTACAGAAACATCATCGGGCAACGCCGGGAAACATCACCTGGCAACGACAGAAACATCATCGGGCAACGCCGGGAAACATCACCTGGCAACGACAGAAACATCGCCGGGCAACGACAGAAACATCACCGGGCAACTACAGAAACATCAACAACGGGAAACATCAACAACGCCGGGAAACATCAACAACGACGGGAAACATCAACAACGGGAAACATCAACAACTACGGGAAACATCAACAACGACGGGAAACATCACCAACGACGGGTTCTTCTGGTAATTCCGGATAAACGAGAAATTATTCAAACACATCATTTTTTGACTCGTTCATCAAATGTCTCACGGCTCAAGTTTTTGTGTTTTTCAGGGTCCGCGAGTAAACAAGGAGCCCGACGCACACACCCTTGTGAACATGGAGACCGACGCACACACCCTTGTGGACATGGAGACCGACGCACACACCCTTGTGAACATGGAGACCGACGCACACAACCTTGTGAACATGGAGACCGACGCGCACACCCTTGTGAACATGGAGACCGACGCGCACACCCTTGTGAACATGGAGACCGCGCAGACCCTTGTGAACATGGAGACCGACGCGCACACCCTTGTGAACATGGAGACCGCGCAGACCCTTGTAAACATGGAGACCGACGTGCACACCCTTGTGAACATGGAGACCGGGCGCACCCTTTGTAACATGGAGACCGACACGCACACCCTTGTGAACGTGGAGACCAACACGCACACGCTTGTGAACATGGAGACCGACGCGCAGGCCCTTGTGAACATGGAGACCGACGCGTACACCCTTGTGAACAGGGAGACAGACGCGCACACCCTTGTGAACATGGAGACCCATGCGCAGACCCTTGTGAACATGGAGACCCATGCGCAGACCCTTGTGAACATGGAGACTGACGCGCACACCCTTGTTAACATGGAGACCGCGCACACCCTTTTTAACATGGAGACCGCCCTCCCCCCACCCCCCTTTTTAACATGGAGACCGCGCGCACCCTTTTTAACATGGAGACCGCGCACACCCTTTTTAACATGGAGACCGCACACACCCTTTTTAACATGGAGACCGTGCACACCCTTTTTAACATGGAGACCGCGCACACCCTTGTGAACATGGAGACCGTCCACACCCTTGTGAATATAGAGACCGCGCACACCCTTGTGAACATGTAGACGGCGCACACCCTCGTTTGTTTTGTTTGGGGGCGTTGTTGGCGACAGGTAGTCATCTTATAACACCAAACACTCATTCACTTTCCCATAACGTGTGAATAAACCTCCGAAGGCAAACAAAAGGTGTGATTACTATTTCACTTTGAAGATGAAGTCATTGTGCATTTCACACAAACGTGTAATGTGAGGTGTGTAGGGGAGGGGTGAAGGGGGATGGAGAAGGGCTGGACTACGAAAGTTTAGAAAAACATAGATTTCCCTACCAGTTCACCTGTCCTGCCTGGCTACCTGCACGCCTATAAACCACCTCGAAGAATACAATATGAAGCCTAAAAATAATTAGGAATTATTACATCCCATGATGATGTAGAGCGAATTCATTTTGAATAAACATTCTGTTAAAAATCCTACAAAACTCATACAATATCATCATCAGCACCATCTTTATCATATTCATTATATTCATCTTCATTATATTCATCTTCACCATCTTCATCATCATCATCTTCATTATATTCACCTTCATTATATTCATCTTCATTATATTCATCTTCATTATATTCATCTTCATTATATTCATCTTCATGATATCCATCTTCATTATATTCATCTTCATTATATTCATCTTCATGATATCCATCTGCATTATATTCATCTTCATCATCTTCATTATATCCATCTTCATTATATTCATCTTCATTGTATTCATCTTCATGATATCCATCTTCATTATATTCATCTTCATCATATTCATCTTCATTATATTCATCTTCATCATCTTCATTATATTCATCTTCAACATCTTCATCATCAACATCATTATATTCATCTTCATGATATCCATCTGCATTATATTCATCTTCATTATATTCATCTTCATTATCTTTATTATATTCATCTTCATTATATTCATCTTCATTATATTCATCTTCATTATATTCACCTTCATTATATTCATCTTCATTATATTCTTATTCATTATATTCATCTTCATTATATTTATCTTCAACATCTTCATCATCAGCATCATTATATTCATCTTCATGATATCCATCTGCATTATATTCATCTTCATTATATTCATCTTCATTATCTTCATTATATTCATCTTCAATATATTCATCTTCATTGTATTCATCTTCATTATATTCACCTTCATTATATTCATCTTCATTATATTCATCTTCATGATATCCATCTTCATTATATTCATCTTCATTAAATTCATCTTCATCATGTTCATCATCTTCATCATCAACATCATCATTATATTCATCTTCATGATATCCATCTTCATTATATTCATCTTCCTCATCATCATTATATTCATCTTCATTATATTCATAGTCATTATATTCACATTCATTAAATTCGTCTTCGTTATATACATCTTCGTTATATTCATCTTCATCATCTTCATTATAATCATCTTCATTATATTCATCTTCACAATCTTCATCATCAACATCATTATATTCATCTTCATGATATCCATCTTCATTATATTCATCTTCATTTTATTCATCTTCATCATCTTCATTTTATTCATCTTCATTTTATTCATCTTCATTATATTCACCTTCATTATATTCATCTTCATTATATTCACCTTCATTGTATTCATCTTCGTTATATTCATCTTCATCATCTTCATCATCAACATCATCATTATATTCATCTTCACCATTTTCATCATCAACATCATCATTATATTCATCTTCATGCTATCCATCGTCATTATATTCATCTTCATCATCTTCATTATATTCATCTTCATTATATTCATCTTCATCATCTTCATGATATCCATCTTCATTATATTCATCTTCATTATATTCATCTTCATCATCTTCATTATATTAATCTTCATCATCTTGATTATATTCATATTCATTATATTCATCTTCATTATATTCACCTTCATTATATTCGTCTTCATTATAGTCACCTTCATTATATTCACCTTCATTATATTCATCTTCATCATCTTCATGATATCCATCTTCATTATATTCATCTTCATTATATTCATCTTCATCATCTTCATGATATCCATCTTCATTATATTCATCTTCATTATATTCATCTTCATCATCTTCATTATATTAATCTTCATCATCTTCATTATATTCATATTCATTATATTCATCTTCATTATATTCACCTTCATTATATTCGTCTTCATTATAGTCACCTTCATTATATTCACCTTCATTATATTCATCGTCGTTGTATTCATCTTCATTATATTCATCTTCGTTGTATTCATCTTCATCATCTTCATTATATTCATCTTCATTATATTCACCTTCATTATATTCATCTTCATTATATTCATCTTCATTATATTCACCTTCATTATATTCATCTTCATTATATTCACCTACATTATATTCATCTTCATGATATCCATCTTCATTATATTCATCTTCATTATATTCAACTTCATCATCTTCATTATATTAATCTTCATCATCTTCATTATATTCATATTCATTATATTCATCTTCATTATATTCACCTTCATTATATTCGTCTTCATTATAGTCACCTTCATTATATTCACATTCATTATATTCATCTTCGTTGTATTCATCTTCATCATCTTCATTATATTCATCTTCATTATATTCATCTTCATTATATTCACCTTCATTATATTCATCTTCATTATATTCACCTTCATTATATTCATCTTCATTTATATTCACCTTCATTATATTCGTCTTCATTATAGTCACCTTCATTATATTCATCTTCATTTATATTCACCTTCATTATATTCATCTTCATTATATTCAACTTCATCATCTTCATTATATTAATCTTCATCATCTTCATTATATTCATATTCATTATATTCATCTTCATTATATTCACCTTCATTATATTCGTCTTCATTATAGTCACCTTCATTATATTCACATTCATTATATTCATCTTCGTTGTATTCATCTTCATCATCTTCATTATATTCATCTTCGTTATATTCATCTTCATCATCTTCATTATATTCATCTTCATTATATTCATCTTCATTATATTCACCTTCATTATATTCATCTTCATTTATATTCACCTTCATTATATTCACCTTCATTATATTCATCTTCATTTATATTCACCTTCATTATATTCGTCTTCATTATAGTCACCTTCATTATATTCATCTTCGTTATATTCATCTTAGTTATATTCATCTTCATTATATTCATCTTCATTATATTCAACTTCATTATATTCACCTTCATTATATTCATCTTCATTATATTCATCTTCATTATATTCACTTTCATTATATTCATCTTCATTATATTCACCTTCATTATATTCATCTTCATTATATTCATCTTCGTTATATTCATCTTCATCATCTTCTTTATATTCATCTTCATTATATTCATCTTCATTATAATAATAATAATAATTCATTTATTTTGTATAGCGCTTTTCCAGAAGCCCAAAGGCGCTTTGACAGAGTGGAAAACATAATGCATAACAATACATGAAAACAACAATTGCAAAAAGACAAGAATCAAGAAAACAAACAGCAGCGATATACGGCATATATATAAGACAAGAATCAAAAAGACAAGACAAGAATCAATAGGGAAATATTTAAAGCAAAAGGAGGGAGAAGGAGAAGAGATAGTCAGGGGTTAAATGCTGTGGGTTGAATGTTGAATGCAGCGTTGAACAGGTGGGTCTTTAGTGATGTTTTGAATGTGGTGAGTGAGGAGGAGTCTCTGATGGTGTGAGGTAGTGAGTTCCAGAGGGTGGGAGCAGCGATGGAGAAGGCCCTGTCCCCCCAGGATCTGAATTTGGTCCGGATGGAGGGGGTCAGGAGGTTGGTACCAGCAGAGCGGAGGTTGCGGGTGGGAGTGTGTCTGGAGAGGAGGTCAGCCAGGTAGGATGGGGCCAGGTTATGGAGGGCTTTGTATGTCAAGAGGAGGATTTTGTACTGGATTCTCTGGGGGATGGGGAGCCAGTGAAGCTTGTAAAGGACGGGGGTGATGTGGTCACGGGTCCGGGAATGAGTGAGTAGACGGGCAGCGGAGTTCTGAATGTATTGGAGTTTATTGGTGATTTTTGAGGGTGAACCATAGAGGAGGCTATTGCAGTAGTCCAGACGGGAGGTGATGAAGGCGTGGATGAGGGTTTCTGCAGCCGTGGAGGAGAGGGATGAGCGGAGACGGGCAATGTTTTTCAGGTGAAAGAAGGCTGACTTTGTGATCTGTTTAGTGTATTTGTCGAAGGAAAGGGTTTGGTCAAAGATGACGCCAAGATTCCGGATGTGAGGGGAGGTGGATACTGGGATACCGTCGATGTTGAGGGCAAAGTTATGGGTGGATTTTGTGAGCGTTTTTGGGCCAATGATGATTATTTCAGATTTATCACAGTTAAGCTTGAGGAAGTTGATTTGAAGCCAGGATTTTATTTCAGTGATGCAGTTTGTCAGGATAGAGTGGGTGTCGGTGGAGACGGACTTGGTGGAGATGAAAAGCTGGATGTCATCGGCGAAGCAGTGGAATTGGAGACCATGACGGCGGATTAAGTGACCGAGCGGGGACAGGTAAAGGATGAAGAGGAGGGGGCCAAGAACTGAACCTTGGGGGACACCTTGGGGGAGGGGAGCAGTGGGGGATTTGCAGTTATTGATGGAGATGAACTGGCATCTGTCAGAGAGGTATGATTTAATCCAAGAGAGGGCAGTGCCGGTGACGTTAAAGGTGGATTCAAGTCGGGTGAGGAGGATAGTGTGATCGATGGTGTCAAAGGCAGCGCTGAGGTCGAGGAGGACGAGAATGTTGAGGTTGCCAGCGTCAGAGGAGAGGAGAAGGTCGTTGGTGATTTTGAGGAGAGCAGTTTCAGTACTGTGGTTGGAGCGGAATCCGGATTGGAATGTTTCATACAAGTTATTGGCAGAGAGATGATGTTTGAGTTGAGTGGCTACAGCGCGTTCCAAAACTTTTGACAGAAAGGGTAGGTTGGAGATGGGTCTGAAGTTGTTTAGGGTGTCAGGGTTTAGACCAGGTTTTTTTAGAATGGGGGTAACAGCAGCAATTTTGAGGGAAGGTGGGACGATGCCTGTAGACAGGGAGGAGTTTATTGTTGCAATGATAAGTGGAGAGAGAGCAGGGAGGGAGGCTTTGACAAAGCTGGAGGGGATGGGGTCAAGAGTGCAGGTGGCAGTTTTCATTCCTATGAGGAGTTCAGAGAGGTCAGTAGGAGAGATTGGGGAGAACCGAGACAGGGGATGGCAGGACAAGGGGGGGCAGGTGGTTGGAGGGGGAGCGGGTGCGGCGGTGGTCAAGCTGTTGTAGATGTTGTCAATTTTGCGTTGGAAGAAAGAGAGGAAGGAGATGCAGTTGTCTACTGTGAATGACTGGGTGGTGGTGTTCAGGGGGCGGAGGAGTTTGTTTATTGTCGAGAAGAGTGCTTTTGGGTTTCCGGAGCCAGAGTGGATAATTTGAGAGTAGTAGGCAGAGCGGGCGCGGGAGAGGGCATCTTTGTAGTGTTGTATGTGGTCCTTGTAGGCTTGGGAGTGAACTGTGAGACCCGTTTTATTGCGGAGTCTTTCAAGTTGGCGAGCACGAGTTTTCATCAGGTGGAGTTCAGGGGTAAACCAGGGAGCAGAATGGGTGAAAGAAACTGTTTTGGTTTTTACAGGCGCAAGCTGGTCAAGGCAGGAGGAGAGAGTGTGGTTGTAGTAGTCAGTGAGGTCGGAAGGGGTGTGGAGGTCAATGAAGGGAGAAGTGGACATTTTTTCAGAGAGGGTGGATGAGAATGAGGTAGGTGAAAGAGCGTTTAGCTTACGGAAGTTGATTGTGCGATAATGCCTTGGTGTTGGGGCGGGGATGTTGATGGTCAGAGTGATGGCTAAGTGGTCAGAGAGGGTGAGGTCGGAGCCATAGAGATGGTGCAAATTTAATCCAGTGGAGCAGACAAGGTCCAAAATGTGACCACGGATATGGGTAGGAAAGTCGACATGTTGAGTGAGGTTAAAGCAGGTGAGTAAATCAGTGAAGTCAGTGGTTATTGTGGAGTCAGTGGAGTCCATGTGGATATTGAAATCACCAAGGAGGAGGATTGAGGGGGAGAGGGAACATAGCTGGGTCAGAAAGTAGGAGAAGTCAGACAGGAATGATGGGTGTGGTTTGGGAGGGCGGTAGACGACAGCCATGACTGACTGCGTGTGACCAGAGAGTTTTAAAGCCAGGTGTTCAAATGATGGAGCAGATGAGATGGAGATGAGGTTGGTCTTGATGTCTTGACGGTGGATAACGGCAATTCCACCACCTCGGCCCTCCGAGCGTGGTTTATTGACGTAGGAATATCCATTGGGTGTGGTGAGGTTGAGTGTGTAGTAGTCCAGAGGTTGTTGCCAGGTTTCGGTGAGACAGAGAAAGTCCAGTTTGTTATCCAGGATGTATTCGTTCAGGATGAGGCATTTATTGTTGAGGGACCGGGTGTTGAACAGGGTGAGCTTGATGTTGTTTTGAACAGCAGGGATGAATTCAGGTGATTTAGCCAGGGTTCGTAGGCAAGAGGTGCGATCGTGTGGGTTGCTGTGACCAGGTGCGCTGGGACGAAGAGTGAGAGTGCGCTGAGCCGACCAGAGGACGGGGATGGAGTGACCTGATTGCAAATAAACAAACTTGCGACCGGAGCCACGGTGAATGTACCTGGGTCGTCGGAGGAGTCCATTTGATTTGATGGCAGAGATGCATGATGGGGTGGAGCGGGTATTGAGCAGAAGAAGCCTTGCGGCGGAGTACTTCAGAGCCATGCCAGGCAGGAGCGAAGGGACGAGTACGAGGCCAAGGTCGAGGAGGCAAAGCGGCAAACGCAGCGGCAAACGCAGCGGCAAACGCAGCGGCAAACGACTGCAGCCGCTAATCAAGACCACAGCGGCAAACAAGGCCACAAGGCCACCGGCAAACAAGGCCACGGCCACAATCAACGGGAGCGGGCCTTTCGAATTCCGTATTCCGTACCATCAAAAGCAGATTCCGTTATCCAGCCGGAGAACACGCGGCACGTGCGGGTGTGAAAAGGCAGGACAGGTGTGAGATGTCAGGTCAGAAAGGTAGAAGCAGACCCTGTACATCCATCCAGTCGGAGAAGCGGCGAATATGCAACGCCAGCGTCCTCTCGCAACCGAACCCGGAACGAACCCGGAATAAATCACCTTATCATTATATTACCTTATCAACCGAACCCGGAATAAATCATTATATTCACCTTCATTATATTCACCTTCATTATATTCATCTTCGTTATATTCATCTTCATCATCATCATCATCATCATCAGCCTCAGATTCGTCATCGTCAACATCATCATCATCAACATCATCATCTTCAACTTCATCATCATCAACATCATCATCATCAGCCTCAGCTTTATCATCATCAACATCATCATCTTCAGCTTCATCATCACATTCATCATCATAATCTTCAACTTCACACGATACTACATACAGCAGAAGAGCCAAAGCAGTGTCATAATGAGGGTTGGTGTTGTTGTTATTGTTGTTGTTACCTCCGCCACCAAAGGTGGATGGAGGTTATGTTTTCACCCCTGTCTGTCTGTTTGTCCGGTTGTGAACAGGATATCTCAAAAAGTTATGGATGGATTTGGACGAAACTTGTTGGACAGGTTGTGTGTGTGTGACATGGAAGAATCGATTCAATTTTGGTGAAGATCCGGATCCTGATCCACCTAGTAGAATTTTTAATGATTCTTCACCATTGAGTTTTATGGCCAAAAACGAGGGGTAGATCAGGGTATGAAAGACGGGATCTAAAAACGAGGGGTAGATCAGGGTATGAAAGACTGGATCTAAAAACGAGGGGTAGATCAGGGTATGAAAGACTGGACCTAAAAACGAGGGGTAGATCAGGGTATGAAAGACTGGACCTAAAAACGAGGGGTAGATAAGGGTATGAAAGACTGGACCTAAAAACGAGGGGTAGATCAGGGTATGAAAGACTGGATCTAAAAACGAGGGGTAGATCAGGGTATGAAAGACTGGACCTAAAAACGAGGGGTAGATCAGGGTATGAAAGACTGGATCTAAAAACGAGGGGTAGATCAGGGTATGAAAGACTGGACCTAAAAACGAGGGGTAGATCAGAGTATGAAAGACGGGATCTAAAAACGAAGGGTAGATCAGGGTATGAAAGACTGGACCTAAAAACGAGGGGTAGATCAGGGTATGAAAGACTGGACCTAAAAACGAGGGGTAGATCAGGGTATGAAAGACTGGACCTAAAAACGAGGGGTAGATCAGGGTATGAAAGACTGGATCTAAAAACGAGGGGTAGATCAGGGTATGAAAGACTGGACCTAAAAACGAGGGGTAGATCAGGGTATGAAAGACTGGATCTAAAAACGAGGGGTAGATCAGGGTATGAAAGACTGGACCTAAAAACGAGGGGTAGATCAGAGTATGAAAGATGGGATCTAAAAACGAAGGGTAGATCAGGGTATGAAAGACTGGATCTAAAAACGAGGGGTAGATCAGGGTATGAAAGACTGGACCTAAAAACGAGGGGTAGATCAGGGTATGAAAGACTGGACCTAAAAACGAGGGGTAGATCAGGGTATGAAAGACTGGACCTAAAAACGAGGGGTAGATCAGGGTATGAAAGACTGGACCTAAAAACGAGGGGTAGATCAGGGTATGAAAGACTGGACCTAAAAACGAGGGGTAGATCAGGGTATGAAAGACTGGACCTAAAAACGAGGGGTAGATCAGAGTATGAAAGATGGGATCTAAAAACGAAGGGTAGATCAGAGTATGAAAGATGGGATCTAAAAACGAAGGGTAGATCAGGGTATGAAAGACTGGACCTAAAAACGAGGGGTAGATCAGGGTATGAAAGACTGGACCTAAAAACGAGGGGTAGATCAGGGTATGAAAGACTGGACCTAAAAACGAGGGGTAGATCAGGGTATGAAAGACTGGATCTATGGTGATTCCTGTGATTGATTTTGATTAAATGTGATTCTGTATTGTGATTTTCTGGTCTACTCTGAGATGTAAAACATAAACTGTCACCAGGCGGAGGTATTGTGGCGGACACAAAAGCCCACTGGCGTGGTGACATCATTCCGCGCACCAAGTGGGCGGTGGCCACGCCCGAGGGGTAGGCGTGGCCTCATGATATACACCGGGTGCGCAGCCCGGAGCGCGCCAGTGTTACAGTGAGCTCCTGAAATAAAGACGCTTATAAGTTACCGCTTGTCCGCTTCCTCCTTGCTCGCAAGCAGCTCGCGTAACGCCGCGCTTTACTGGTGACCCCCTTGACGTTGGATCTGCCGGAGCGATCCTTCCACACGCGACGCCATTGCCATGGCCAACTTCATCAAACTTCCCGAATTTTGGGAGGCTCAGGCCGAAGTCTGGTTCGTCCAGGCCGAAGCCCAATTTCAGCTTCGGCGCCTCACCGGCGATGACACGCGCTATTGCCACGTCGTCGCCTCCCTCGGGCCCGGCATGGCCGCTCGAGTTGTGTCCGTCCTTCGCCACCCACCGGACGGCCACAAGTACGAGGCACTCAAGCGGCTACTCCTAGACACGTTCGGCCTCACGGACGACGCACGGGCCGACCGCCTCCTGGATCTCCCCGAGCTCGGTGACACGCGCCCGTCGGTCCGAATGGACCATATGCTGTCACTGTTGGGCGACGAAGCCCCCGGTTCTCTATTCCGGGCGCATTTCCGTCGCCAACTTCCAGCGCAGGTTCGCCTCGCGTTGGCCGGGACCGGGCTAACGGAACCCCGAGCATTGGCAGCCGAGGCGGACAAGTACTTCGCCGCTTCGGACACGCGGGCGAGAGTCGGCGTGGCCGTCACGGCCCTCGTGACTGATGCTGCTGATGCTGCTGCTGATGCTGCTGATCCACAGCATCAGCTTATACAGCATACGCAGCATGCTGATACGCACCTCGTGACCGCCGCCACGCCCCGCCCACCGCCGCGGCGAAAACCGCCACCGCGGGGAAACCCGCCAACTCCACCGGCCTGGCGGAGCCAGCCGCGCTCCTCCAGCTCCACCACCTGGTGCTGGTTCCACGCCAAGTTCGGCCATGAAGCTCGGCAGTGTCATCCGCCATGCTCCTTCAACAGGTCGGGAAACGCCTGGGCCGGCGCTCAATAGTGGCGATGAGCGCCGGCCGTTCGAGCAGCCTGCTGTTCATAACGGACACCTTCTCCGGGCGCCGTTACCTGTGCGACACGGGAGCGCAGGTGAGTGTCATTCCCGCCGGCACGTCAGACAAGCACGCCGTGGGTGGGGGCCCCGCGCTGCTTGCCGCGAACGGGACTCCCATCCGTACGTACGGAAAACGCTGCCTCTCTCTGCGGTTCGGAGGGCAGGTTTTCCGATGGACGTTCGTCACCGCCGACGTGCCCATGGCACTGCTTGGCGCGGACTTCCTGTGCGCTAATGGGCTCCTGGTCGACGTCAAGTGCAGACGTCTTGTCCAGGCCGAGACGTTCAGCTCGCTCGCTTGTGCGTTGCCCAGCTCAACGAGCGGCTTGCCAAGCGGCTTGCCGAACGGTTCGGTTCCGGCCACGTTGGTCTGTACGCTTCCGGCAGCGGACGCATTCACCCGCCTCCTCGCCGGCTTCCCGGCCCTCACGCGGCCCACCTTCTCGGCGGGGGCCGTCAAGCGGCTTGGCAAGCCGCTCGTTGAGCTGGGCAATGCACAAGCGAGCGAGCTGAACGTCTCGGCCTGGACAAGACGTCTGCGCTTAACGTCGACCAGGAGCCCATTAGCGCACAGGTGGCCCATCACATCCCCACCGTCGGGCCACCGGTCTACGCCCGGGCACGCCGCCTCGAGCCGACGAAGCTGGCGGTGGCAAAAGCGGGGTTCGCTACCCTGGAGCGACTCGGCATCGTTCGGCGCTCAGAGAGCGCTTGGGCGTCGCCGCTGCACATCGTGCCGAAGCCCGGCAGGGGATGGCGACCGTGCGGGGACTATCGCCGTCTCAATGATGCCACGACTCCCGACCGCTACCCCGTCCCCCACATTCAGGACTTTTCCGCCCGTTTGGCGGGCATGTCCTTCTTCTCGAAGGTGGACCTCATACGCGGCTACCATCAGGTCCCCGTCAGGCCGGAGGACGTCCCGAAGACGGCGGTCATCACGCCATTCGGACTCTTCGAGTTCCTGCGCATGCCCTTCGGTCTGAAGAATGCGGCTCAGGCGTTCCAGCGACTGATGGACAGCGTCCTGCGTGACTTGGATTTTGTCTACGTCTACCTGGACGATATCCTCGTCGCCAGCGCGTCCCGCGAAGAGCACCTACGCCACCTCCGCACGCTCTTCGAACGCCTGGGCCAGCATGGCCTGATTGTGAACCCCGCAAAGTGCTGGTTCGGCGCCACCATAATCGATTTTCTGGGGCACCGTGTCACCAGGCACGGAGCCGTCCCCCTGCCGGCCAAGGTGGAGGCGGTGAAGGGGTTTCCGCGCCCCCGCACGATCAGAGAGCTGCAGGAGTTGCTGGGCATGGTGAACTTTTACCATCGGTTCCTGCCCCGTATCGCCCAGCTTCTGCGCCCCCTGCACGAAGCTCTCCGAGGTAAGCCGGGCAAAGGCGACGTTTCCTGGACCGAGCAGATGGACACGGCGTTCACGGGCGCGAAGCTCGCCTTGGCTAACGCCACCATGCTCGCGCACCCGGCGCCCGATGCACCGATCGCCCTCACCACCGATGCCTCGGACTACGCGGTGGGCGCGGTGCACGAGCAATGGGTGCGTGGAGCTTGGCAACCGCTGGCGTTCTTTAGCCGGCAGCTTCGCCCGCCTGAACGCCGTTACAGTACCTTCGACCGCGAGTTGCTCAGGCTTCACTTGGCGGTCAGGCACTTCCGCCATCTGCTCGAGGGCCGTGCGTTCACTGCCTTCGTCGACCACAAGCCGCTGATCTTCGCGATGGGCAAGGTCACCGAGCCATGGTCGGCCCGGCAGCAGCGTCACCTCTCGGCCGTGTCCGAGTACACGACGGACATCCAGCACGTCGCGGGGAAGGACAACCCGTTGGCGGATTGCCTTTCCCAGGCCGTCGCCCACGCAGTCCACCTCGGCATCGACTATGCCCGGATGGCAGCGGACCAGGCCACTGAGCCCAACGTCCAGGCCTTGCGGACCGCCGTCACGGGACTCCGCGTCACCGAGGTGGCGTTCGACGGCGCGGGCGCAGCCCTCTTGTGCGACGTCTCCCTCGGGCGTCCTCGCCCCATCGTGCCCGCGGGCTGGCAGCGCCAGGTGTTTGACGCCATCCACGGCCTGTCCCACCCGGGCGCGAGGGCCTCCCAAAGGCTGATCGCCGACAAGTTTGTCTGGCATGGCCTCCGGAAGGCCGTCCGTGGCTGGGCCAGGAGGTGCCTCGCGTGCCAGCGCGCCAAGGTGCACCGGCACACCCAGGCCCCGTTGGCCCCGTTCACGGTGCCGGAACGCCGGTTTGACCACGTCCACATGGACCTGGTGGGACCTCTGCCCCCCTCGCAGGGTTTCACCTACGTCCTCACCATGGTGGACCGCACCACCCGGTGGCCGGAGGCCGTGCCCTTGGCATCGACAACGGCGGCCGATGTCGCGCAGGCTTTCATCGCCACCTGGGTCGCCCGGTTTGGCGCCCCCTCAGACATCTCGTCCGACCGCGGCCCCCAGTTCACCTCGGAGCTCTGGGGGGCAGTCGCGCAGGGGCTCGGGGTCCGGCTGCACCGAACCACGGCCTACCACCCCCAGGCTAACGGCCTGTGTGAGCGATTTCACCGCTCATTGAAGGCCGCGCTCCGGGCCACCCTCCGCGATGGCGGCTGGGTCGACAGGCTCCCCTGGGTCCTGCTGGGCCTCCGGACGGCGCCCAAGGAGGACCTGCGCTCATCCACGGCGGAGTTTGTCTTCGGGCAACCGCTGCGGGTGCCGGGCGAGTTCCTCCCCGACTCCACGGCACCATGGTCCGCGGCACAGCAGCGCTCCACTCTGCAAGAGACCGCCCAGAGGTTCGCCCCGGTGCCAACGGCATGCCACGGGCACCCACCAATGCACGTCGCCCCGGAGCTTCGCACGGCGGAGTACGTCTTCGTCCGCCACGATGCCCACCGGACACCACTGCGGCCCCCGTACGACGAGCCTTTCCGCGTGCTGGAGACCGGGGTGAAGCACTTCACCCTGGACATCGGCGGTACTCCTGACCGCGTTTTGGTAGACCGCCTCAAGCCGGCCCACCTCGACGTGGACCATCCACTGCCAGTGGCCCGACCCCCACGTCGGGGCCGCCCCACTGTGGGTGGACCCCCGGCACCGCCCAGCCCCGCCGCCACGCCGCCCCCCGGTCCTGCACCCATCCCAGGGGCAGCCAGGGGCATCCCACCTGGCATCCCTGCACCCCGGACGCCGCCGATCGCCAGGGGGCGCTTCGGCCGGGTCATTCGTCTGCCCCGCAAACTGGCCCTCCAGGTGCGCGGGAATTCTGGGGGGGCGCGTGTGGCAGACACAAAATCCCACTGGCGTGGTGACATCATTCCGCGCACCAAGTGGGCGGTGGCCACGCCCGAGGGGTAGGCGTGGCCTCATGATATACACCGGGCGCGCAGCCCGGAGCACGCCAGTGTTACAGTGAGCTCCTGAAATAAAGACGCTTATAAGTTACCGCTTGTCCGCTTCCTCCTTGCTCGCAAGCAGCGCCCGTAACGCCGCGCTTTAGTATGCTCTTTACTGAGTGCCGTTCTAGTTGTTGTTGTTGTGGTTGTTTTATATGCAGCCGTCATTGCTGGCAGCTCGGCTGTGCCGCTGATGCAGTGAGTGTCCCCTGTTACCTGTAAGCTGGTACTCATTTGCCAACCTCGGAAGGATGACAGGTGAGTCAACCCACGTGGTGTTACTTCAATGGTACCCAAAATCTCCAACGAAAGGGGTTCAAATTCAAGACCCTAAGATCTCAAACCAGCCATCGCCAAGTGTTCGAGACGACGGTTACAATAATGGACAGGTCGCCACCCCGACGCAGAATACTCGACCAGGATACCGGCGATAACTCTCCTACTCTTCACGAAAGACAAGTCGACACGATGAGATGTCCACCAAGGGCTAGTGCTGGCAGACCGCTGGGTGCTCCTGACTGACTGCGAAACGCCAGGGTGGGGGTTTATAGCTGGGTCGAGTTTACGAAACAGGTTATCTAACCTGGTAGTACCTGGACCCACGTGAGTGTAGGAAACATGTAAAAGCAAAACTTCGGGCCTGAAAGTCCTCGTTAGATGGTTCACATATTACGTACAACTTTCATGTAACGATTCCCCCATCTCCACCCAGTTCTCCCCCCTTGTGAGTGGTTGAACAGACAAGACATAAAATTGAAACAGCAAGACAAGACTATTGTGTGACTGTTGTCATGGTGATGTACACGAAACAATAGTTAACACAACGTTGCCTAACAGTGTATACCCTCCATGATGCTGTGTGTGCCTCCCACAACCCCACACCCTCGCCTCCCCCCCCCCCCCCCCCCACAAACTGATGTAATCAAATGTTGTTTATCCTACAGAGAACTGAACCACATTGACAATATAATGGACCCCCGGAGGGACAACCCCACCTAATGAAAACCAGGTGGGAGCCTCCGGACAGGTACGAATGATTTACAAGTTTGTTCAGGACCTCCTGGTGATGTTCAAACTTTTAAACAAAGACAACAAAGCCTCAGGTAACAAACGGTCTGCAGGAATCATGTGCTCTACGTAAACTCATTAAGGATGCTGAAACGTCACAAATGATCAGCGGATTCACATTCCAGGACATTCTGAAAGAGAAAATAATTACTCGTCAATGTGAGTAATTTGATGACGTCACACACAGAACACCCTGTGATTTTCATGTCTGCCATTGGACAACTATAAACAAATATATATATATATATTAAAATGAAATTAGTCCAAGATGTCATTGTCGGGTATCATGACGTCATATAACTTCTAACGATAATTGTGAGTGCATGTTCATTTTCCATGTCTCTGCAAGGCGATAGGTAGCCCATGAAGTTTCAAGAACACCTGAGTGACCGTTTTTACACCTGGGGAGTTACTATCAAACTTTCCTTAACTTTCATCGGAGCCTGATGGCCTAGAGATAGGCACACTCTTCTCTCAGCTGGATATCCTGGGTTCGAATCCAGACTCGGCTATAAACTGCCATCTTGGTGCTTCACAGGGAGGGCGATTCATCAATGTGTGTGCCGTCTCTCGGATGGACGTTAAAATGGGCATTCCGTCTACCTGCATTAGTTGGTGGACGTTAAAGATCCCAACGGTGTCCTTCATGAAGAGTTGGCGAGCTATCGCCGGAATCATCGACAGAATCCAAAATTCCTGCCATAACCAGCCGAGGGCAGTGCGTCATCGGCATAGCCACGCCCTCAGCCAGTTATCATAGCCACGCCCTCAGCCAGTTATCATAGCCACGCCCTCAGCCAGTTATCATAGCCACGCCCTCAGCCAGTTATCATAGCCACGCCCTCAGCCAGTTATCATAGCTGCGCCCTCAGCCAGTTATGATAGCCACGCCCTCAGCCAGTTATGATAGCCACGCCCTCAGCCAGTTATGATAGCCACGCCCTCAGCCAGTTATGATAGCCACGCCCTCAGCCAGTTATGATAGCCACGCCCTCAGCCAGTTATGATAGCCACGCCCTCAGCCAGTTATGATAGCCACGCCCTCAGCCAATGATGCAACTGAAACAACAAACTATACCAACTACCAAACAATAACTTTGAACAACAACAAACGCAAGAATGGAGAAAATAATGAAATATCGGTTTGAACATCATCAGGGGAATATTTTATACTTTATACCGACATATGGGGATATGAGAAGATTATGGACATACTTCATCATCATCATCAGCATCGTCATCATCATCATCATCATCATCACACTAAAAAATGCAAGTTGATGTCTGTCTGTCTGTCTGACCGTGATACATTCGGTCGTTACTTATCCAATCTCAACCAAACGTGACAGAAGGACTAAGCGTCACACCACCGAAGTTGTCGTGACTTTATTTTCCCCCTCCCAAAGGGGGTTTTCGACCTTGGACAAAATCTGTGTTAAGGTGTATAGATTAGCTATCATGGCGTTTTTCAAAGGGCACTTCTTAACAAAGTGAACAAGAAAGAGCAATCAGAGATTGCAGACCCTCACCAGGATATGTTTTTAGTGGTGCTTAAGGCTTTTGTGTTAGTTAAAACAAATATGGTGACCAAACCACGTGACTGATGACGTCATAAAAAAATTTCAAACAACAATTTATCCCTCGATGATGCTCAATAAATTTCATCTTGATCAGCTGAAGTTTTGTACTTGTAGAATTATGACGTCATAATGGAGGTACCTATGACATCATCATTAACCTATTTTATTCCCCATGGAGAGTTCTTTACAATGAGCCATGTCTCATTTTTTTTCTATTCAGCGCTTTCGGAGCTATAGAGGTGCAAAGTTTTTCGGTTTTTCCAATGTGGCGCCCATACCACGTGACACATGACGTCATAATTATCATTAAAAATTCTACAGGTGGAGTTGCATCGATGGTGAAAATTTCCTGTCAATCGGACCAACAGTTGCAGAGAAAATCATATTATTTCTGTGCGGACAAACAAACAAACAAACAGACAGACAAAAGGACTCAAATGCAATACCCTCTCCTCTGGTGAGGGTATCTAGCAAGTTCATAGAACAAGATACCCCACGCAGTGTTCAGGTTTATACCTGGGGGCGTTGCCATTCACGGGGTTACATTATTGAAAATTCCCCGTGAACCGCAAATCCGCAAACGTAAGGGACAATGGGGAAAAATAGGGTTAGGGAAGTAATTAAACTTTAAGAAATTGTCCAAACTGTTCCCTTAATTAACATGTCTGTGCAATGTTTTAGTGATATTTATTTTCCTGAATAAATGAGTTATTAAGAACATAAAATAAAGTTTATTTTCTTCAGTTATTAAGATCACGAAACGTAGCTTTAATACCAATGACGTTAAACTTGATCCAATAACGCAATGGCGATGTTGATGATGGCGACGATATGATATATATATATATATATATATATTGTTATTGTTATGAATTTTGGGGTAGAGTGATATATATAGATCAGGTAGATCTGTGTAGGTATCATGCTCCGACTGTCGTGAAAAGAAGAACCATCTCAATGTACATAAGCAGGGACCTGTCTAGCCCGGATGACGGATTAAGTGTATCTTTGTGGTCATACGAGGATGGCTTTGTGTTAAATAGAGTAGGCATTATGTTAATTCCCCTGTTCGTGAGACCTGTGATCTATCCATTGTCCTGTATGGTACTACACCATAGGGCATAGACACTAGAAAAGGCCCATTAGCACACACACTAATTAAAATCCCCCCCACCCCCCCCCCCCTCCCCACAACATCGGCAGTGCCAGTTTAGGGCACTGCCGACGGAGCCGCAGCCAGCTACATCACCAGCTGGCATAGCAACACTCATTGAGCAGGCTGGCAATGGACAAGCCCAGAGGGGCAGAGATTAGACAAGACACCACCAATAGGGAGACGAGGCAGGATGAGGCCTGCCAATTGGTAGAGGGAGGGGCAAGAAGCTTCCCTCGGATTGCTGGAAGGAAGGCGGAAGGAAGCAACAAACTGATTGGCCGGCAGGGATTGGCAGAGAGAGAGATAGATGACGTCACGAGGGGTTGATAAAAAGTGAATAGAGACCGACATTTTCTCTCTTGCGCTTGGACCTTCTGCTTGCCTTGGACTCTCTTCTCTTCTTGCCCTCCGCCATTGCTCTCTGACCCTGGACTCTTGCATTTTGCCCTTCCTGCCTCTCGCTCACCCCTGGCCTTCGACACTCACACTGAAACGATCCATTGGCGTGCGAGGAGAACGGAGGCCTGATTTTGTGCGCGCACGCGAACGAGGCGGATTGCGGCCTTCCTCCCACCAACACCGGAGTGCGCGCTTGGAGCCTGACGATCCCTGACACACCAGCCGAGTCGAGATAAGTCCCCACGATAAAACAAGTTTCTTTTCTTTATTTTCCCTCCATCTGTGTGCAAGTCTGCTGTAGGAGCGCTCCAATTTTAGAATCACATTTATTTACCATCGCGTTCTTGTTCTCGGGTTCCGTAAAATAAACGTGTTTATTTTTGTACATAAAAGCCGTTGTTGTTTGAGTTACCTTTTGTACATCAACGCCATTGTTGTTTGAGTTACTTTGCAGGGTAGAAAACTGCTCGGGGCTGCTGTGCGGGACCGACAGGTAAAAGCTTCCCGCTTCTTCTTCTTCTCTCTTCTGCCAGCGCGTAGATATAAAATCCGTATTTGATCGTCGCCTCGAAGTTAACGCACAATTCAGAATCATTGGAATCTCCCGCGATGACGCTATCTCTGAGGGCCTTTCACTTACTCACCGCAGGCAGGTTGGTGGTCTTTCCATCTTCTACCGACTTCTCTCCAGCCTTGCTCCCCCAGCTCTCTCTGGGCACTGTCCCCCAAATATTCCTACAGGTCGCACAAGATCTGACTGCAACCCTCTTATGGTTAAACTGCCAAAATCAAGACTCTCTGCTCACCTTCACTCCTTCATTCCTCTTTTCTCCAGCCTCTGGAACAAACTCCCTCACTCTCTTCAATCCCACTCCTCCCTCCAGGTCATTAAAACGGTTGTTCACCACTATCTCTTATCTTCCCCAATCCAAAACCTTGATCTTTTCTACCCCCGCTAATTTCACCCCAAATCCACTTTTTTGAGGTGCCGTCTTCTTTCCTGGAAGTCCTTGGTGTCCTTGCGTTTTATGCCTATCCTGCCTCCCCCCAGGCCCTCACCCTCCCACACATCTCCCGATGTCCCTGCTCTCAAATGTTGTGTTTGTGTGCTTCCTCCCCTTCTCTCCCCATCTTGTCGTCCGCTCCCCTTTTTATATACTTTGTTTGCTTGTTTGTTTGATTTGTTTGTTTGATAAATGTTAGCTCTTTCACGAGCCTCGACTCTGTCTGTTATTGCTGTCTGTTATTTCCCGGTCTTCACAGAGGGGAATCACACGACAATATAATATATATATATATATATATATATATATATATATATATGTATATATATATATATATATGTATATGTATATATATATATATATATATATATATGTATATATATATATATATATATATATATATATATATATATGTATATATGTATATATATATATATATATATATATGTATATATATATATATATATATATATATATATATATATATATATATATATATATATATATATATATATATATATATATATATATATATATATATATATATATATATATATATATATATATATATATATATATATATATATATATATAATATATATATATATTTGTTTTATACAGTCTTCAAGTAAATAATTCAATTTAAATAAAGATTTAAAGAGGTTTAAAGGTGTATATATAAAGTAATTCTGGTTTAACTGCCATTTTCTCCACCTGCTATTCCATCACCTATCTGTCACATACATTCGTTTTTCGTGTTTGGTGTTTGTGTCCTCTATGATGTCCTTAAAACAGTAATTTCCCTGTTTTGAATGATTTTCCATTTGTTTTGACTGCCAGACAGGTAGACAGAGTAAAAAATATTATCTCACCTCTCTGCGCATGTGAGATCAGGACGAATTCAGAGCCAATATACGGTAAAACGAAAGATTTGTCTTTCAATTCATGTTCCGTTTCGCGTTCATAATATAACATTCGATTTAAATGAGGTGTTCCTTGATCATAAACTGATAAGATGGACGGACAAGAATGAACCAATAATTGCTTAACCCCACTCTCCAAGATTATACAAGCAAGTACTCCATTCGATACTATTGACAAGGAACGGCTAACTTGACAAGCAGCTTAATTTAGGGAAGAGCAACTTCATTTAGGGAAGAGGAACTTCATTTAGGAAAGAGCAACCTCATTTAGGGAAGAGCAACGTCATTTAGGGAACAGCAACTTCATTTATGGAAGAGCAACCTCATTTAGGGAAGAGCAACCTCATTTAGGGAAGAGCAACCTCATTTAGGGAAGAGCAACCTCATTTAGGGAAGAGAAACTTCATTTAGGGAAGAGCTACTTCATTTATGGAAGAGCAACCTCATTTAGGGAAGAGCAACCTCATTTATGGAAGAGCAACCTCATTTAGGGAAGCGCAACTTCATTTTGGGAAGAGCAACCTCATTTAGGGAAGAGCAACCTCATTTAGGGAAGCGCAACTTCATTTTGGGAAGAGCAACCTCATTTCGGGAAGGGATGTGTGCAATTTGTTAAAATCATTAAGAGTCAAATTGTTAAGACTAGCGAAACGAGGTGCTGTGTGGTCCTGAGGATGAGAGAAGGTACAAATCCTGAGGCTTACTTTTGAGCAACAATGGGTAAAGAGGCTTATTGTTGCTGGTAAGGCCCATACGATATTAGTACAAGCATTATAAAGTACCACGACCTCAAACAAATTGCAACAAAAGCTCTCTCACTTGCGTCATACCTAGAAATGTGCCCACTATAAAAACTCTTAAGAAGTCCTTCCTCCGATGGGGAAGTCCTGAAATCAGTATTTTTTACATTTTGGATTGTAGGAAAGCATATGAATGTACCATGCTTAATCTAGATTCACTGCGCTCTTATTGCACTAACATAAGTGTACTTCTGACAGTCCCAGTTAGCCAATTTATACCCTTTGCAACTTCCTGAAGCATGCATGGAGGTTTAGTAATTCCATTTTACGTTAATGCACCCAATGCAGTAGTCCACATGTTGACAGGCAAGGCCATTGTCAGGGAAACTTATTGGACCCATCTAGCTATCGGACCATATCTCAGCTATGTGTGACATACAAGTTGTTTGAGCGTGTCCTTCGGGCCCGGCTCTCTCCACTGGACAAGCTGGCTTCAGACCTTGTAGGAGCTATGTTGATCAAGTACTTTTACTTACCACCCACGTTGAGGCTGGCTACCTATGCATGCTCAAGAGAGGTGTTGCACTAATTGAAATTTCCTTAGGGTGTGATACGGTATAGACACATGGTCTTCTGCTGAAAGCTGCCAGACTTTTCCAGTACCAAGAAAGCAAGCCACAATGCATGTGCTTTCTTCTATACTCAGTAACAAAGATATAGGGTTTCACTCCGGGAGGAAACAAACTCCATATGGACTGAATGATGGTCTTTACAAGGATCTGTTTTAGCTCCAGTCCTCTTATTTATTTATCTATTTATTTATTTATTTATTTTTTGTGTACACATCGAGGCTCGTGTAAGAACTAACATTAATCACATAAAAAGAAACTGACACAAAAAAACATATGATCAGGGAAGCGGGAGACAAGATGGAGAGAGAGAGAGAGAGAGAGGGAAGCACACAAGTACAACAGTAGAGAACAGGGACTTTGGGAGATCTGTGGGAGGGAGAGGGCTTGGGGAAGGAGGCGTGGGAAGGGGGAAGGTGGGAGAGGTATAAAACACATGGACACTGCTAGGACTTCAAGGAAAGAAGTCGGTATTTCAAAAAAAGTGGATCTGGGGTGAATTAACAGGGGTAGAAGGGATCAAGGTTTTGTATGGGGGAAGATAAGAGATGGTGGTGAACAGCTGTTTTAAAGACCTGGAGGGAGGAGTGGGATTGAAGAGAGTGAGGGAGTTTGTTCCAGAGGTGGGAGAAAAGAGGAATGAAAGAGTGAAGGTGAGCAGAGAGACTTGATTTTGGCAGTTTCACCATAAGAGGGTTGCAGGTAGATCCTGTGCGACCTGTAGGAATATTTGGCGGACAGAGCACAGACAGAGCTGGGGGTGCAAGGCCGGAGAGGAGTCGGTAGAAGACAGAAAGACCACCAACCTTCCTGTGGTGAGTGAGTGAAAGGCCCTCGGAGTTAGCTTCATCACGGGAGATTCCAATGATTCTGAAAGCTTTGGTTTTAACCGCGTGAAGACGAGCTCGGGGTGAGGCAGGAGCACCAGCCCAGAGGGGAGAACAGTATTCCATTGCGAATCAACATATATGTGAGTGACATGCCTTGTACCACCTCCAGAAAGTTTGCCTACGCAGATTGTCTTGCCCTTGCCATGCATGCAACCAACCTTGAATATCTCGCAGTACCCAGTCCCAGTTGTTGTTGTTTTTTTTGTTTGTTTGTTTTTGGATTCAAGATCGAGGCTCGTGTAAGAGCTAACATCAATCACAAAAAAAAAAACGAACAGACACACAAAACATACAAAAAAGGGAGCGGGAGACAAGATGGGGAGAGGGAGGGGAGCACACAAGTACAACAGCAGAGAACAGGGACAATGGAAGATCCGTGGGAGGGAGAGGGCTTGGGGGGAGGAGGCATGGGAAGGCGGGGGCGGGGCATGCGAAAGTATAAAACAAATGGACACTGCTGGAACTTCCAGGAAAGAAAAAAGTCGGGATTTCAAAAAAAAAGTGGATTTGGGGTGAATTAACAGTGGTAGAAGAGATCAAGGTTTTGGATGGGGGAAGATAAGAGATGGTGGTGAACAGCTGTTTTAAAGACCTGGAGGGAGGAGTGGGATTGAAGGGAGTGGCGGAGTTTGTTCCAGAGGCGGGAGAAAAGAGGAATGAAAGAGTGAAGGTGAACAGAGAGTCTTGATTTTGGCAATTCCAGCAGAAGAAGGTTGCTGGCAGATCTTGTGCGAGTCTGGCGACTGGTAGTCGTTAGAAGACAGAAAGACCACCAACCTGCCTGTGGTGAGTGAGTGAAAGGCCCTCGGCGTTTGCTTCATCGTGGGAGATTCCAATGATTCTGAAAATTTTGAATTTGTTAAAGAATTTGTTAAAGATAATGGAGCAATACTTCATCTTGTGGAGCCTCCGCCCAACCCCAACTAAATCGAAAGTTACCGCTTTCCACCTCAGCAACTGACTGGCTAACAAAAAACTCCAGGTTACCTTTTGCGGAACACCAGTCAAGAACGAACCGTTCCCCAAGTACCTCGGAGTCACCCTTCATTGCAGGCTCACGTCCGCGAACACCAAAAGCGGGTCACAGAAAAGATCAAGACCAGGGTAAACATCATCCGGAGACTAGTGGGCACCAACTGGGGATTCTTCGCACTGTTAGCATTGCTTTTGTGTACTCTGCAGTGGAATACTGCTCTTCTGTTTGGGAATGGAGCAGCCACACAAAACACTTGGACACTGTCCTGAAAACACTGATGCGAATAATCAGCGGTACACTGAAATCAACAATCCTGCAGTGGCCTCCTGTCCTGTCGATTAATTTATAAACGTGGCAACTCCTCCCCTAGTTTGTTGGATCTAGAGGTGTGAACGGTGTTGTAGTTGCTCATATGAACAAATGAGGGAGGGGATCCTTTAATCGACCACATTTGGGTAAAACCATAAACGAAAAAGAGTAGTTTAGGATTGATATAAGTAATCATGAACATTGTGTAAATGTCTACAGAGGACGAGTGGGTTAAGCATCAAGGAAGAACTCCATTCTATACTATCGGTAAGGAATGGCTAACTTGGCAGCGGCGAGCTGCTTGGTAACTGATGTCCCCCCCAGATTGCCAGCAGGTCTTCCAGCAGTATCAGATGAAAAGGGGAAGGTAGTGGAGAATCCATTATGCTCCATAAAATGTAGCCAGTTCTCCTGCATGGTCACACCATTTTCCAGCTTTAAAATGATATTTCTTTCCTTCCTGCTGAGCCTTGGCAACCTGCATTGACCATCGGTATTTATCCTGGAGATAATCATATGTGACGTCATGACGTAGCGCCAACAGGTTGTAGGATAAACCGGGAACACCATGAGGTTTCTGGTAGCACAAACCTAGTTTGTTCAAGAAGTGGCAACAAATATGGCCATGGTGGCCGGAACAGGAAGAGGCGAGTGAAACGACGCCCACATCGACACCAAGTGGAAAACACAACCACACACCAAGTGGTAACATCCGCCCCGACACCAAGTGGAAAACACAACCACACACCAACTGGCAACATCCGCACCGACACCAAGTGGCAACATCCGCACCGACACCAAGTGGCAACATCCGCACCGACACCAAGTGGCAACATCCGCACCGACACCAAGTGGCAACATCCGCACCGACACCAAGTGGCAACATCCGCACCGACACCAACTGGCAACATCCGCACCGACACCAAGTGGCAACATCCGCACCGACACCAAGTGGCAACATCCGCACCGACAACAAGTGGCAACATCCGCACCGACACCAAGTGGCAACAGCCGCACCGACACCAAGTGGCAACAGCCGCACCGACACCAAGTGGAAAACACAACCACACACCAACTGGCAACATCCGCACCGACACCAAGTGGCAACAGCCGCACCGACACCAAGTGGCAACATCCGCACCGACACCAAGTGGCAACATCCGCACCGACAACAAGTGGCAACATCCGCACCGACACCAAGTGGCAAACACCCAAACTAACATCCATTGGTGTGATATCACTAATGCATGAAACTAAACCTGGATGAACGTCTCCAATATTATGAAAATAAAATCAAGAATAAGATGCCAAGCATGTAGGCGCTGAACGATAATTAGAAGTTATCAACAATGAACAATTAACCATTGTAGAAGTCATTTGGTACAGATCTGTGCAATCTGGGCACGATAAGGAGGTCACATGATCGTCGGTGAAGTCGTCATGTCGATAAAACATCTCATTGGCAGATAAACTACAATTGCGTGTGCGGGAGTTCAAGTGGGATGTCACAATAGTGAGGGTAAGGGTAATAGCAGGATGTAACAATAGTGAGGGTAAGGGTAATAGCAGGATGTAACAATAGTGAGGGTAAGGGTAATAGCAGGATGTAACAATAGTGAGGGTAAGGGTAATAGCAGGATGTAACAATAGTGAGGGTAAGGGTAATAGCAGGATGTAACAATAGTGAGGGTAAGGGTAATAGCAGGATGTAACAATAGTGTAACAGCGCCACCCTCAGGGTTTTCTCGGTGTAACTCCCACTCAGCTCCTCACTGGCTCGTTCAGCCACCGGATTCTTATTGATGTTCTTGATGTGGCCAATTTCTATGGGATTCGCCAATATGGCTGTGCATGATGAGTGTGGGATTATTAGCCATAGCCTGGAATCCAGGGGCGGAATCAGTGTGTAGTTACTAGTGGACAATCAACAAGGAGCAAATCCATACATAAACACGCTAGCTAGGGCATCACCGAGCGTCATCTCCAGGGCCGGAATGACCTTTTGTGGGCCTGACGCCATTGTAACCCCGGTCATAGTCATCTCGTGCTCATCGGCAATAAAACAGGTGGTGTTGAAAAAAGTGGCAGTCCCCTGAAGAACAAAGAGCAATTGACGGTAATACAGGACAGTATCTGAGGACGTCGGCGGCAAAGGAGACCGCCGCGTCAGGGGGCTTGCAGTTGTCTGCTCCGGTTTCTTGAAAACGCCAAGAGACGCAAACCCACTCATCAATTTTTTTGTTCGAGCTCAGTCATTCGACAAATATTGTACGACTGAGTCGACATATATTGTACACAACACTGAAACGGTGACAAAAAACTTGCAAATGGAGAAGGGACATAAACAGCCCATTAGTTGTGAGCACCTAAACAGCCGATTTGTTGTGCGTGATTAAACAGCCGATTAGCTGTGTGCGCCAAAACAGCTGATTAGTTGTGTGCGCCAAAACAGCTGATTAGTTGTGTGCACCAAAACAGCTGATTAGTTGTGCGCCTAAACAGCCGATTAGCTGTGTGCGCCGAAACAGCCGATTAGCTGTGTGCGCCAAAACAGCTGATTAGTTGTGCGTGATTAAACAGCCGATTAGCTGTGCGCGCCGAAACAGTTGATTAGTTGTGTGCACCAAAACAGCTGATTAGTTGTGTGCACCAAAACAGCTGATTAGTTGTGTGCACCAAAACAGCTGATTAGTTGTGTTCGCCAAAAGAGCTGATTAGCTGTGTGAGCCAAAACAGCTGATTAGTTGTGTGCACCAAAACAGCTGATTAGTTGTGTGCACCAAAACAGCTGATTAGCTGTGTGCACCAAAACAGCTGATTAGCTGTGTGAGCCAAAACAGCTGATTAGCTGTGTGCGCCAAAACAGCTGATTAGTTGTGCGTGATTAAACAGACGATTAGCTGTGCGCGCCGAAACAGCTGATTAGTCGTGCGTGATTAAACAGCCGAATAGATGTGTGCACCAAAACAGCTGATTAGTTGAGCCCGCCTAAACACCCAATTAGCTGTGTGCGCCGAAACAGCCGATTAGCTGAGTGTGCTGAAGCAGCTGATTAGCTTTGTGCGCCAAAAACCGCCGATTAGCTGTGTACGCCGAAACAGCCGATTAGCTGTGTGCGCCGAAACAGCAGATTAGCTGTGTGCGCCGAAACAGCCGATTATCTGTGTGCGCCGAAACAGCCGATTAGCTGGTTGCGCCAAAACAGCTGATTAGTTGTGCGTGATTAAACAGCCGATTAGCTATGTGTGCTGAAACAGCTGATTAGTTGTGTGCGCCAAAACAGCTGATTAGTTGTGCGCACCGAAACAGCCGATTAGCTGTGAACGCCGAAACGGCTGATTAGTTGTGCGTGATTAAACAGCCAATTAGTTGTGTGCGCCAAAACAGCCGATTTAGCTGTGTGTACCGAAACAGCTGATAAGTTGTGCGTGATTAAACAGCCGATTAGCTGTGCGTGCCAAAACAGCTGATTAGTTTGTGCGCCAATACAGCTTATTAGTTGTGTGCGCCAAAACAGCTGATTAGTTGTGCGCACCGAAACAGCCGATTAGCTGTGTACGCCGAAACCGCTGATTAGTTGTGCATGATTAAACAGCCGATTAGCTGTGCGTGCCAAAACAGCTGATTAGTTGTGTGCACCAATACAGCTGAATAGTTGTGTGCGCCAAAACAGCTGATTAGTTGTGCGCACCGAAACAGCCGATTAGCTGTGTACGCCGAAACCGCTGATTAGTTGTGCATGATTAAACAGCCGATTAGCTGTGTCCGCCAAAACAGCTGATTAGTTGTGCGTGGTTAAACAGCCGATTAGCTATGCACGCCGAAACAGCTGATTAGTTGTGTGCGCCGAAACAGCAGATTAGCTGTGTGAGCCAAAACAGCTGATTAGCTGTGTGCGCCAAACCAACCGATTAGCTGTGCGCGCGCCGAAACAGCTGATTAGTTGTGTGCGCCAAAACAGCTGATTAGTTGTGTGCACCGAAACAGCCGATTAGCTGTGCACGCCCAAACAGGTGATTAGTTGTGCGTGATTAAACAGCCGATTAATTGTGCATGATTAAACAGCCGATTTGTTGTGCGTGATTAAACAGCCGATTAGCTGTGCGCACTTAAACATCAGATTAGCTGTGCGCGCCGAAACAGCCGATTAGCTGTATGCGCCGAAACAGTCGATTAGCTGTGCATGCCGAAACAGCCGATTAGCTATGCACGCCGAAACAGCCCATTAGCTGTGTGCGCCAAAACAGCCGATTAGCTGTGCACGCCGAAACCGCTGATTAGTTGTGCATGATTAAACAGCCGATTAGCTGTGCGCGCCAAAACAGCTGATTAGTTGTGTGCGCCAAAACAGCTGATTAGTTGTGCGTGGTTAAACAGCCGATTAGCTATGCACGCCGAAACAGCTGAATAGTTGTGTGCGCGAAACAGCCGATTAGCTGTGTGAGCCAAAACAGCTGATTAGTTGTATGCGCCAAACCAGCCGATTAGCTGTGCGTGCGCCGAAACAGCCGATTAGTTGTGTGCGCCAAAACAGCTGATTAGTTGTGCGCACCGAAACAGCCGATTAGCTGTGCACGCCGAAACAGCTGATTAGTTGTGCGTGATTAAACAGCCGATTAATTGTGCATGATTAAACAGCCGATTAGTTGTGCGTGATTAAACAGCCGATTAGCTGTGCACCTAAACAGCCGATTGGCTGTGCATGCCGAAACAGCCGATCGGCTGTTCGCCTAAACAGCCGATTAGCCGTGTGTGCTTAAACAGCCGATTAGCGTGCCCGCTTGTGTGTGCCTAAGTTATGATGCAATTGTAGCGACCCATGGGTCCCCCCAAAGCTCGAGACCAGCAACAGAATCTCCTGGCCCAAGCCGGTGACGTAACCGGCGGCCAAACCGCGGCGCCGAGGTTATAATCCTTTGCACCTGTCGGTCACATGACCACCAAAGCGTGCCTCGCCTGAGAGGCGTGGCTTTGGTTCTGATGTATGCTTTTTGGCTTGGATATATATATGCGAACCCGATAAACGGGTTTTCAGAGTTCCCGAGATGATTATACAATAAACATCTTCTCGGACGAGTTTGTGTCTTGTCCGTCACTTCGTCCGTCTCAAGCAGGAGCGCTGCTCCTTCACTGGTGACCCCGAGTTTACGACATGCGATGGACACGGCAGTGTCCCTCAAACTGCCCACTTTCTGGGAAGCACATGCCGCCGTCTGGTTCGCTCAGGCGGACTCCCAGTTCGCCCTGCGTGGCATTACGGAGGACACCATGAAATACCATTACGTGGTCGCCACGCTCGGCTCCGTGACCGCCTCCCGCTGCCTGAGCCTCCTCCAGAGCCCGCCCGCTGATGGCAAGTACGACGCCATCAAGGCACTTCTTCTGGGCGCTTTCACCCTCTCCCCGGCTGAACGCGCACGACGCCTGCTCGATCTTCCTGAGCTCGGCGATACGCGCCCGTCTGAACGTATGGACTACATGCTCGCGTTGCTCGGCGAGCACCCCTTGGATTTCCTTTTCCAAGAGCTTTTTCTCCGCCAGCTCCCGGCCCAGGTCCGGGTCGCCCTGGCAAGCACGACCATCACGAACCCCCGCGACCTCGCCAGGGAGGCCGACAAGATCGATTCGGCAAGCCAGCTCGTCGGAGCGGCGAGCCAGCTCGTCGGGGTGGCTGCCGGGAGCCTGCCTGCCGCACAGTCGGCGCCCGCGACGCAGCTTCCTTCCCGGAGGCCGTCGGGCCGGCGCGACTGGCAGCGGCGACGCCGCGTCGCCCTTTCCCGACGCGTCGACCGGAGCCCCCGCCAGACCCGGCGTGGTGTTATTTCCACGCCAGGTTCGGGCGGCAGGCCCGATCATGTCGACCCCCATGCACGTTCGGCAAGTCGGGAAACGGTCGGGCCGGTGCTCACTACCAGCCATGAGCGCCGGCCATTCCGGAGAACTGCTATTCATCGCGGACAAAGCGTCGGGGCGGCGTTTTCTCTGCGACACTGGCACTCAGCTGAGCATCATTCCCGCTTCGGCGGAGGACAGGCGGGCCGCCATTTGCGGCCCCTCCTTAATCGCGGCCAACGGCTCCGCCATCCGCACCTTCGGCCCATGCACCGTTGCCCACCGCTTCGGCAGCCAGCTCTTTCGCTGGGAGTTCGTGACGGCGGACGTCCCCATGGCTTTGCTCGGGGCCGATTTCCTTTGCGCCCATGGGCTGCTGGTCGACGGTAAACGTCGGCGTCTCGTCAACGCCGAAACTTTCAGCTCACTGGCGTGTGCCTTGAGCCGTTCCGTGCCCACTGAGCTTTCCTGCATCCTCCCGTTGGCAGACGACTTCGCGCGTCTCCTCGGAGAGTTCCCGGCCCTCACGCGACCGACGTTTTCGGCTGTCGCGGTGCGTCATGGCATCGAGCATCACATTCCCACTATGGGCCCGCCGGTGTACGCCCGAGCTCGCCATCTCGACCCAGCCAAACTCGCCGTCGCCAAGGCCGAGTTCGCCGCGCTGGAGCGCCTCGGCATCGTGCGGCGCTCCGACAGCGCCTGGGCCTCGCCGCTGCACATCGTCCCGAAGCCGGGGGCGGATGGCGGCCATGCGGCGACTACCGCCACCTCAATGACGCCACTACCCCCGACAGGTACCCCGTCCCGCACATCCAGGATTTTTCTGCCCGGTTGGCGGGGCGGACCATTTTTTCAAAAGTGGACCTGATTCGGGGGTACCACCAGGTGCCCGTCCGCCCGGCCGACATCCCGAAGACAGCCGTTATTACACCTGTCGGCCTCCTGTCGGCCTCCGGATGCCCTTCGGCCTCAAAAACGCGGCACAGGCGTTCCAGCGCCTGATGGACGGCGTGCTGCGCGACTTGCCGTTCCTCTTTACATACCTGGACAACATCCTCGTCGTCAGCACGACCAGAGCCGAGCACCTCCTCCACCTCCGGACGCTGTTCGGCCGCCTCAGCGAGCATGGCTTGATCGTCAACCCGGCCAAATGTCACTTTGGTGCGGCGACGATCGACCTTTTGGGCCACCACATCACCCGGAACGGCGCCGTACCGCTACCGGCCAAAGTCGAGGCCATCGCCGCTTTCCCGCACCCCCGCTCCATCAAGGCGCTGCAGGAGTTCCTCGGGATGGTGAACTTTTACCACCGCTTCATGCCCCGAGCTGCGCAACTCATGCGGCCCTTGTACACCGCCCTCCGCGGCCAGCCGGCGAAGCGCGACGTCATCTGGTCCACGGACATGGACGCTGCTTTCACCGGCGCGAAACGGGCCCTCACCAACGCCACGCTGCTTGTCCACCCGGTACCCCATGCTCCCATCGCCCTCACCACGGACGCCTCCGACTACGCCGTGGGCGCAGTTCATGAGCAATGGGTAAACGGGGCCTGGCAGCCGCTCGCGTTCTTCAGCTGGCAACTCCTGCCCAATGAGTTGAAGTACAGCACTTTCGACCGCGAGCTCCTCGGGCTGTACCTGGCCGTCCGCCATTTTCACCACCTCCTGGAGGGCCACCCGTTCACGGCCTTTGTCGACCACAAGCCATTGATTTTCGCCATGGCCAAGGTCACGGAGCCGTGGTCGGCCCGCCAGCAGTGCCACCTCTCCGCCGTGTCGGAATACACCACGGACATCCGGCACGTCGCCGGAAAGGACAACGCCGTGGCCGACTGCCTTTCTCGAGCCGGTGCCAAAGCCGTCCACCTCGGCGTCGATTTCGCCCTGATGGCGACGGACCAGGCCACCGACGGCACGGTGCAGGTGCTCCGGGTGGCGGACACGGGCCTCCGCTTGGCTGACGTCCCCTTCGCGGAAACGGTCCTGCTTTGTGACGTCTCCCAAGGCCGACCTCGCCCCATTGTGCCGGTCACCTGGTGGCGTCGCATTTTTGCTTCGCTCCACGGCCTCTCACACCCGGGCCGGAAGGCGTCCCAGAGGCTGGTGTCGGCACGTTTCGTCTGGCACGGGTTGCGACGGGACGTCCGCGACTGGGCCAACGCCTGCACACCCTGCCAGCGGGCCAAGGTCCACCGTCACACCCAGGCTCCGCTGGCTCCTTTCACCATGCCCGAGCGACGTTTTGACCACGTCCAAGTGGACCTGGTGGGTCCCCTGCCCCCATCGCAGGGGTTCACCCACCTGCTTACCATGGTGGACAGGACCACCAGGTGGCCGGAGGCCGTGCCCCTCGCCTCCACCACCACCGCGGACGTGGCCCAGGCGTTCATCGCCACCTGGGTCGCACGTTTCGGCGCACCGGCGGACATCTCGTCGGACCGCGGCCCACAGTTCACGTCCGAACTGTGGGCCGCGGTCGCCCGCACGTTGGGCGTTAGTTACCCTGCACCGCACCACGGCCAACCACCCCCAGGCCAACGGGTTGTGCGAGCGGTTCCACCGCTCCATGAAGGCCGCACTCATGGCCGGCCTCCAGGACGACAGCTGGGCCGACCGGTTCCCGTGGGTCCTTTTGGGCCTCCGCACGGCTCCAAAGGAGGACCTCCAGGCGTCCACCGCCAAGCTGGTGTACGGCCAGGCCCTCCGCATCCCGGGCGAGTTCATGCCCGATGCCACTAGCCCCTGGTCCGCCGCGCGCCAGCGCATGGACTTCCAGGAGGCCGCCCAACGTTTCACCCCGGTGCCCACATCCCGCCATGGCGACCCCCAATCCTACGTCCCCCCAGCACTCCGCACGGCGGAGTATGTCTTTGTGCGCCACGACGCGCACCGGGGGCCGCTCCGGCCACCATACAACGGACCCTTCCGTGTCCTACGACGGGACAACAAGTCCTTCGTCGTCAGCATCGGCGGCCGGGCAGACCGGATTTCGGTGGACCACCTCAAGCCGGCCCACATGGACGTCGGCCAGCCGCCACGGCTGGCTCTCCCACCATGGCGCGGCCACCCCCCGTCCACTGCACCCCCCGTCCGGCCACCCGCCACCACACCGGACCCCCCCCCCCCCCCCCGCGACCAGCCAGGGGTCGTTTCGGTCGGGTCATCCGGACCCCCCTCAGGTTGACCTTCCTGGACCAAGTCGATTCTGGGGGGGGCGTGTGTAGCGACCCATGGGTCCCCCAAAGCTCGAGACCAGCAACAGAATCTCCTGGCCCAAGACGGTGACGTAACCGGCGGCCAAACCGCGGCGCCGAGGTTATAATCCTTTGCACCTGTCGGTCACATGACCACCAAAGCGTGCCTCGCCTGAGAGGCGTGGCTTTGGTTCTGATGTATGCTTTTTGGCTTGGATATATATATGCGAACCCGATAAACGGCTTTTCAGAGTTCCCGAGATGATTATACAATAAACATCTTCTCGGACGAGTTTGTGTCTTGTCCGTCACTTCGTCCGTCTCAAGCAGGAGCGCTGCTCCTTCACAATGCCTTTTCGACATTTATTTTGTTAAGCCCCATATAAGAAGTTATCACCTAAATGGCTCAGCATATGTCAAAGGTGGCCCATTTCCCAGAACGCCCAAAATCCTTTACTAGGGATCTCTGAGAACTCTCAGAGAGGAAGAAGACGAAGACAAAGGCAAAGGCAATGGCAGCACCCCGGCCAATTGCTGGAGGCACACGTGCGCGCACACACACACAGTAAATTCAGTGCATTGCTCCTCATCGTCAGGTGGGTGGGTGGATCGAGTGCAGCCACCCGGCTGTAGGTTGCATCATTTTCTGTGGGCCTGTCTGCCGCTGATGCAATGCCTCTTTATAACAAGTTATCTGGTACTCATTTTGCCGACCTCAGAAAGATGACAGGCTAGGTCAACCGCACCTGGCGTTGTTTCACGGGATTCGAACTCAAGACCTTAGGATCCTAAGCCCGCAGCCCAAACCATTAGGCCAACACCAGGTAACACGCATCGTCAGATGATTCCTTTGAGTCTGATCCTCGAAGATTCTCAATAAAAGTCGACGAACTGTCCTATTCCTATGCTCTTCTGCCTCCTCTTGAGCTAATTCAAACACTCCTAACGCATCCATATTCACAGTCCCATGTAAACTAACAATTATAAGCCATGCCATGCTTGCTCCAAGGCCTAAAACGTACTCCGAAACATGTCCTCACCAACGAGTAAAAGTTTCTTTGTTGTTTAAAACGCGTGTGATTAGGTTTTGATCCGCAGTAAATAAACACTCTTCTGTGTTTGGTGATTCACTTTGAACGGGTGATCATCGCACGATTCTACACGCATCTAAATCTTAAACGTCTTTCGTAAATTCGGCCGTTAATTATTTTTAAGCCTAAAACATTCCAGTACACACCACAAGTACCATAACCAAATTTTAACTCATTCCATCCAGCAGTTTAAGAGGGCAAACTAGTCAAACACAAGCACACGTGTACGGGCACACACATACACACACACAAACACTCACACACACACATATGCACACATACACACACATATGCACGCACACACACACATATGCACGCACACACACACACACACACAAACACACACACACACACACACAGACACACACAGACACACACACACGCACGCACACGCACACGCGCGCATGCACACGCACACGCACACACACATACACACACACACACCAAATTATATGTACTCACAACGGTACCCGCCCTATGGGCGGGGCTTCAATTGGGAGGCCCAAATTAAAAGGCAAAATATCAGAAATTGAAGGCTTTTTTATTTTAAACGATTAATATAAACATCCGTTGAATCATATCACACGCAAATCATCAAAACCTAAACAGTACATGGCGCCCACTTTGAAAAAAGATTGAATTCTGCAAAACGGAAGCGGCCGCTACATGTCTTTCTCAGTCACACGTTTATGCGTGAAGAGTGCGCGCCGAATCTGTAACACAGAAGCGGCCGCTACACCTGTTTCTCAGTCGCTTTGCACACGCTGCCATGTTACTTCGGAGCCGCACATTTATATAGGAAGAGTTCGTGAGGAGTCGATCTACTCTCTCCTGGTACGTAGAATAAACAGTATTTGTAGAAGTTCAACAAAAGCCACATCACTGTTCATATCGGTATATATTATTCCATCGTATTTGGAAAAACTGGAAAATTTGAAAAACAATATAGCCTATTTTACTCCCAGGGGTCCAAGGAATACCCACCCAAAATATCGTTGCGATCAGTTGAGCCGTTTTTGCGGTACCTTCGAACGGACGGACGGACATTTGGTGAATTATAGTAAGATAACTAACAGAGTATCCAACTACGGTCTAAGGGTGGGTAGAGTTTCGCTTTACTTGCTGAAAAAAGTCTAGTCTGTGTTTTGTAAGAAGACTATAGATGCAGGCGTGGTGTGCGCTTAAAAGGGTCTTGATGGTCTGAAGGTGCAACGGGTACGTTCTGATAGTAGTTTGTGTCTAAGGGGTCTAAAGGGTCTAATATCTCAATCATGTAAAAAGGATCTAAAAAGGGCCAAGTGGTCTAAAGCTCTAAGTGGTCAAGGGTTAAAGCAGTCTAATCGGTCTGAAGGGTGTAACGGGTCTAAATGGTGTTAAGGGGTATAAAGGTCTATGTCCGTGGTTCTTAACCTGGGTTCGACCGAACCCCAAGGGTTCAGTGAGCCAGTCTCAGGGGTTCGGCGGAGGTCCTCCGAAACGCATTGCAATTTGTTTTTTGTTTTTGTTTTTAGTTTTGTATCAATTTTGAAACTATGTGTAATTACGCTTATTATTAATATTATTATTATTTTGCTATGTATGTTACGAACGAATGGAAATGTTATTTGTAATTGTATTCCCATCCCATTCATGGTTTCTCTGGTCTGTGTTTAAGATAAGTTGTTTCACACTGACTGTAGTAAGTTGAATCAATGAGCAACTTGCTAATTATTCTGTTGATGGTGCTTACTTGCTTACTTACTTACTGGATTTTGGACTTTGCAGGTGTTCGGAAATTCCAGTGAATTTCCAGTTAGCTTGCCATGTGCCGTGCGTCATTGGTCGCACCTTACTTTGGCGTTACTGATTAATTGAAAAGTAAGTTGGAAATGTTTGTGGATATGCAGGGCGGGTTCAGAGTTATATTAAAATCAAAAGTGGATGGTGATTATAAAATATGATTGAATTACTCAGAAAATTAGGTGGAGGTGATATAACTCCTTTGGTCGCAATTCAAAACTAACAATTCACAGTTTTCTATGTAATATTATAATGGGATTTGAGGTGACATAGAGTTGAGTAGATAAATAAATCCCATCATCATAACTAGAAGTTATGTTTTCTTCGTTAAAATTTCTCAGTTTTCAGAGGGGTACTGATTATATTTAAGCATGTTCCTTTTTTAATTTTTGTCATGTAATTATTTGCCCGAACTCAATTAAGATCAGTTTGTTACTTCTTTTTTTTTGCAGTATGTCGAGCAAAAAAAGGAAGTGGTTGGAGGATTACGTGCGGTACGGGTTCACGTGTTTGACGGAACAGGACGGAAGTCAGCATCCTCAATGCATGCTTTGCAATGTCAAGTTGAGCAACTCCAGCCTAGCACCAGCAAAACTACGGGAACACTTCAAAAAACTGCACGGCGAGGGGCAGTACAAAGACGCAACGTTGGATGAATTCAAATTGAAGAGATTCCGATTCGACGCAAGTGCTACCTTGCCCACTCTCGGCTTCGTTCCAATTGACAAACCGATCCTCACCGCGTCGTATGAAGTTGCGTACCTGATCACAAAGCAGGGCAAACCGCACACCTTTGGCGAGACACTCATCAAACCGGCCGCGTTGAAGATGGCCAACATCATGCTGGGAAAATCTGCTGAAAACAAGTTGTCTCTCGTTCCACTCTCAAATGACACCATCAGATGCAGAATCGACGACATGAGCGACGACATCCTCGCCCAGGTAGTTGCAGATTTAGACGCGAGCCCGACGAAATTCAGCCTTCAACTCGACGAGACCACCGACGTTTCAAATTTGAGCCAGCTCATCTTTTTGTGCGTTATGTCAAAGGAGACGAGATCAAGGAAGACTTTCTGTTTTGCAAGCCTCTCACAACAACGACGAAGGCAGCTGACGTGAAGAAGCTTGTGGACGACGTCTTCAGAAGCAACGGCCTCTCGTGGAACATGGTGTCTGCAGTTTGCTCGGACGGAGCTCCAGCCATGCTGGGATGCAACTCCGGTTTTGGAGCGCTGATGAAGGACGATGCACCACACATCATCGTCACGCACTGCGTCCTGCACAGACATGCGCTGGCATCAAAAACCCTGCCTCCAAAACTGGCCAATGTTCTGAAAATCGTCGTTGAAACTGTGAATTACGTGTGAAGCCGTGCTTTGAACCATCGCATATTCAAAGAGCTGTGCAATGAAATCGGCTCTGAATTCGAAGTCCTTCTCTTCCACTCTAACGTTTGATGGTTATCACGAGGGAAGGTAGTGAGCCGTGTTTTTGCCTTGTGTGTAGAATTAGCCCTGTTTTTGCAAGAACACCAGCATTGCCATGCAACGCACTTCCAAGAGTCAGAGTTCATCCTCGCCTTGGCGTACTTGGCTGACATCTTTGACGCACTCACTCATCTCAATTGCCAGATGCAGGGCGGTGGAGTGAATGTCATCGAATCTGAAGAAAAGCTGAGCGCTTTCCGAAAGAAGTTACCGTTGTGGAGGCGGCGAACAGAGAACGACAACTTCGTGAACTTTTCGCTACTGGACGAGTGCGTGAGCGGGATCGAAGATGAGTCTGAAGTTGGAGGCACTGCTGTACCGGGGGAGCTGGACCAAGCGATTGCCACGCACTTGGATGAGCTGGGAAAGTCATTTGATGGCTACTTCCCCGACCAAGAACAATACCCAGCATGGGTGCGGCAGCCGTTTACTTTCGACGTTGCAATGGCAGATGTCAACGACCAATACCTCGACGACCTCATCGAACTTCAGCAGAGCCAGACTCAACAACAACTCTTTGGTACAACAACGCTCTCAACGTTTTGGTGCCGCCAAATGGAAGGGTATCCTCACATCGCTAAAATTGCCCTTGAGATCCTCACACTGTTCGTTACAACGAATCTCTGCGAACATGCGTTTTCGAAACTGGTGGACATTAAAACAAAGAAAAGGAGCAGGCTTGCATGCGAAAATGATTTGAGGGTAACCCTTGCCAAAACAAAACCACGCATTTCCCAGATCGCTTCCCGAAAAGAAGAACAGAAAACGCATTTACATGCAATTCTTCTTAATTTTTTTGTCAAATTTGAGGGGTTCCGTGAGTGTTCGGTGGGTTTCGTTAGGGTTCGGTGCCTTTAAAAAGGTTAAGAACCACTGGTCTATGTGATGTATGCAACATCTAGATTCTAGACAGTCTAAAAGTTGTGGGGGTAAAAAGGGTGAAGGGATCTAAAGGTGTATAAAGTTTCAAAAAGATCAGGTCAAAGGGGTCTTAACGGTCTTAGAGGTCTTAACGATATTGCTACGGTTTTGAGAATTGCACATATTGATCATTAAAGGTTAAAGGGTTGCCCCCCATAGTTAGTCCATGAGCAACACGTAGGCCCCCTTGTAGTATTAGTTATGTCATAGTATGTGTAAGTATAGGCCATTTCCCCTAGTAAATATCTGCGTTGTGTAAAGACATGAGTTTAGGTCCCATTCATTTTACGTCCACCCTCAAATTCCACCTCAATTGGCATAATTGATCCTGCGCCCCATTTGGCTGACCCGCTCAGTTGTTACGCTTTGGCTGCCCGCAGCATTTGCTGCCCTTTGCTAACTCACTAGTCGAGTAACACAAGGTAGGCCTGAGAAGGAGGAGCGCGAGGTCGGGGTGGGGGTGGCGTCAAGGCGGAGCGTCAGAGGCGATGACGGTAAGAGCCACCAGCCAACCAGGGCTCAATCGGCATGGCATGAGAGGGCATGGAGAGGCGCGTCTGGTGAGTTCTAGAAGGTTCACGGGGCGTGCCTATATAAGTCACTGCACAAAGCCCTGGAAAAGGACTCGCAGAGCAGGGAAAGGACTCGTTGGGAGAGGGCTTGGTGAAAGGACTCGCAGAGAAAGGACTCGCATGCACACGGCAGTGGCGATAGGAATCGCAAAGGACTTGATGGGAGAGGACTTATCGGGAGGACTCGAAAAAGAAAAAGAGGACTGACTCGCAAGTGGAGAGAGATAAAGGACTTGTTGGGAGAGCACTTACATTGGAGGACTTACGAGGAAGACTCGCGTGCACATGGTAGTGGTGAAAGGACTTGTTGGGAGAGGGCTTGGAGAAAGGACTTGTGTGGAGAGAACATCGTGCGATAAGCGTTTGGAGGCATTGCACTGTAACTCGCACAGTATAACGTAGGCGCCAGAGGAGAGGAAGAAGAGGCGTTGAGTACACGGCTGCAGCCAGTCGCGCCGGTGGCGAATAGCACCTACTTCAGCCACGCGAGTAAACGCGGTAATACCTGCCAGTGATTAACCGCCGAAGTCCGCTCCCTACCAAATCACCCCGTAATAACACTGGTGCGTCCAAACGACATGCGGAGAGTTGCTGCCTTCTCTTCTTACCATTCGCATGGGACGAGCCAGAGACTGGAGGGAGCTGCACGGGAGCCATCCTTGGACGCGGACCATCATCCCGCAGGTGCAAACCCCGTGTGAGTGTGTTTGTGACCGGCCCGTTTGTCCTGGGTATTAAGTTAAAAGTGTTTTAAGGCTGCACTGTGTCCCCTTTTTCTTTGAGCCATTGTGAATAGTGTAAATAAATCTGTTCTTCCTTTTTCCAATTCGACCGCTTTTGTGATTTATCCATTGACTAAGCGTGGCATGAATAAGATCGCTAGAACCGGGGTCAAATTCTAAACGGCACGGATCGCGTGTACGCACCGCTCGGCGTCTCAACACGCGTGGTTCGTGCGGCGCTTATTTTCTCGTTTCAGGGCAGCGCGAGTAATTAGGTAATAGCGAACTTTAGTCCTAATACCCTATTTCGCGCTGTCCGGGAGGGACATCATAGGTCCCGGGTCCCACCAGACCAGTCGAAGACAAGGGGACTAATCCCCCCTTGGTAAGGGGAGAAGGCCAGCGTCGAGATCCGCAACATTTGGTGTCAGGAGTTTGGATTGGGACCCGAAGTGCGCTTAACGCACTCAAAAATTATGAGCGACCGAAATTTAGTATTAACATCTAAATTTAATTCGTGCCATGGCTAGCCAAGACGGTCGAATGTAGGTGGGGGTAGAAGAGGAGGAGATAGATGAGGAGTTAGAATCGATAACCCAGGACCCTTGGGACGAAGTGGGAGAAGAGGAGGACATTGATGAGGGGCCGGCAGTAGGGGTAGAAAATGGCGGCGCCTCGCACGTAGCGGCGAGAGCCGAGCCCGCGGTGCCAATGGATATGGACCTATTTATGGCACAAATGAGGGCCTTTATGGTCAGGTCGGGTGAAGACACGAAAGAACTAAAGAATCAAATGAGGGAAATGGGTAATAAATCCACCCAAGAAATGAAAGGTGGGTTATTGGGGTTGGAAAATAAATTGGACACCTAAAGTGACAAATCCACCCCGGAATTGGAAAAGGCGAAAAATGAATTGGGAAGCAAAATGGGTGGCTAATTGAAAAAAATGGGTGATCAATTGGAAGAGGTGAAAAACGGGCTGGAAAGCAAAATGGACACCTGAGGGGAGTTAATAAAAAAGATGGGGGAGGACATAAGGCGCAGGTTGAGCGGGAAAGTCGCATTGGTATGCGACGAGGTAACGCGGTGCGAGGAACGCAAGAAGAACGAGCTTGGGCAGAGCACAGTTAAGTTGACCGGGGTAGAAATCGCGACTCGGGGTATGGAAAAGCCGACGGCCGCCGAGTTGGAAAATGAAATTTTATTGGCACTGGCGGTCGTCAAGTAAAAAGAAAAAGAAATAATCATAGTTGAAATTGGGGTTGAAGAGACGGCGGAGTTAGAAAGTGAATCACAGGAGAGGGAAAAGTTGGAATGTACTCAAAGTCAGTGTTCACATTGTGATGTTGTACTGTCTAATCCCAATAAAGATTTGCAGGTGCGGTTGGCAGAGAAGAGAATCCCAAAGGTGAGTAGGAGCGTGTATGGTGCGAAAATGTTTGGCACGAAAATATTTTTGGCGCAATTGGGATCGCGACGCAACCCGGGCGCTTGTGGAAGGTCCGTGGTGCGATGTGTGAAAGTGAATGGCGCGTGTGTGCGAACAGCACCGAAGCGCGAGTGTGTAACGGGAGAGTGTGTTACAGAGTGTGAGAGCGAATGCACAACGGAGTGTATGTGTGAAGAGTGTGACACAGAGTGTGCGATGGCCGAGAGTGAGAGTGGATGCACACCAGAGCGTGTCAGAGAGAGTGTGCGAGAATGCACAAAGGAGCGTGTGGTAGAGAGTGTGCGGGAGTGCACACCAGAGCGTGTGATTGGGTGTGTGCCAAGAGTGTGCACACCTGTGGTTGTTACTGAGGATGTAACAAGAGAGAGTACGTGAGGGTGTGCGATGGCTGAGTGTGTAACGGAGTGCGCGAGTAGTATGAGTGCGCCAGGATGTGCGCGAGGGTGTGTGTTGATGGAGTGTACGAACAGCGTGAGTGCGCCTGAGTGGTGTGCACCGCAGTGTGCGGGGGATGAGTGTGCACCGGAGTGTGCAGGAAACGAGTGCACACCGGACCGTGTGCGGAGAGTGAGTATAGTAACGGAATGCAGGGAGTGTATGGGCGGCGCTGGAGTGCCTCAGTGTGTGAGTAAGGAGTGGGTCGCGTGTGGGTGTGAGAATGCGACTCGAGCATCGACGCAGACCGGGGCAGCGTTTAGTGCGATTAATAGCTGACGCGAGCCCTCAGTGAGTCGGGTGCTTTGTGTGCTGCGGGGACATGCGGGGATCGTTGCCGCGGTGGCGTGCACGATTCGTGCCGGGCCCCGCCCTGTATGGTCGGTGCCGCGCCTTGGCGGGAAAGGCGATCGGCACGGTTTGAGGGGGGGTAGGAGAGGTCGGAACTTCTCCTCCTGGCGGGCGCGGTGCTCCGACCGTGGGAGGTTGGGCCATCGTTCCGGGGACCGAAAGGCCCCACGCAGAGATGGCGCCTGGAACCTTGGTCCAACAAAACCTCCTCCCCTGAATCAAAAATGCCGGACGGACCCACCCTACAGGAGACCAACCACCCGCATGCATTGCTCGGCTTTTCGAAGCCGAGCTGTAATGACGATGTATTTCCGCACCGAGAGGCTTGAGTGGAGTGGACAGTTAGCCATAGTGTTGGCGAATGGCAGCTTTACCATATACTGGGGGCACATGAGCGCTGGATTATGGGGATGGCAGTGAAAACTAGCCGAGGGCGGGCTAGGATATTGTTAGGGATTTAGAGAAATGACAGTAGATGACGAGATTTAAGTAGTGACTTTTGTACAGGTAGAGGGGACGTAGAGAGATTAGAAGGATGATAATGACGAGGGAGTGCTTAGTGTAAGGGAAGATGGGAAAGCACGAGTATTAGAGGGAAGTAGTTAGTTAGATGATGCTGTGTGTATGTAGTAGTGTATAAGTGGTGTATTGAGGACGAATGGACTTGTGTTGAGTGAATTGACTTGCATGGGGTGCAAGTGGAGAACAGGTGTGTGGAATAAATGTTGTGGAATGAGTGGTCTGGAATGCATGGTGCGAAGGAGTGAATGGGGAAGATGGACCCCTTCACGGATACCCGGGGAGGGTAGTTTAAAAGTCAAGTAGAGGGTCTAGGTAAATTGTTGGATATTGACACCTGTGGTGCAGGAAGTAGCAGGAAGTGCTTGGATGGGTGCATGAGTCTGTGGAATGGCTGGGCGTGTGGGCTTTGTTGGTGCGTATGGTTATTGGGGCACTCCGCCACTGGTAGTCTGTCGGCCAGGTGAGGCCGCAGGTAGGCTCTGGGAGCCCGTCAGAGTAGTGTTCAGTGGGGCCCAAGGATCCAGGAGAAGGACCCGGGTAGCCCAATGCCAGAGAGGGCATCAGAGGGGTGAGAGCCAGGAGGGCCTTCCCCTATTTAGCGTAGTCGCAAGGAGCAAGGTAAGCTCGAGTGGCGACTTCAGTGGCGGAGGTGCGCAGGTAGGTAGACCTGCTAGTGGAGCCACACGACCCAGCCCCGAAATTGTGCAAAGGCACAGTAGTGAAAAATTGGGGAGTGAGACCCAAATTGGATGGCATCACAGGATGGTCAATGGGAATTGGTTTTTAGAACCGCATAGTGTAACGATGGCCAATTGAATTGGCAGGGCAAGACCCCGGGTAGTGCAACTGAGTTAATGTTATTAGAGTATAGTTAGGATGAAGAAGTCTCTTCGCACCATCCACATCCACTCACCAAGGGAGACGGAACTCCACACCAGGTTTTGTGAACTATTTGGATGGTAAAGATGCATCATGATGTGATTAGACAATGTGTGTAATTCCATCTCTTCCTACTTGGGAGGGATTGGAAGACGAATTTGGATTAGAGGGGGATATGGGAGACAAGACATAGAGACGAATTTGTAAAGTGTAAATACAGGGAAGGGCAAGGGTAGTGTAGGCTGACATGGGGGGGTTACGAACGGTTAGGGATGAGCTTGCTCTGCTCGCTCTCCCGCGCCCCTCATGTTGCATTGCGTTGCATTGTGTGTACCTTTGCGTCCTTTCCTCTGCTAACTGTGCTTTGTCTTCCTCCCCACCCATGGACCCATTTTGGAGGGGAGTGTGCAGGAACCCTGAACTGTGCAGCTGCGCCTGGCTACACTTGTGCGGCGCCACTGCTACCCTTTGCTGCACCAATACACCTTATGGACCACATGTTCTGTGGCCTGGCATCTTTGCTGAGCGGTCATTTGCTGCAAACGTTACCTTGCACCTGTGGACCACTGGCTTTAAGTGGTGTCAATGTCACGCAGATGGACCATAAGATTGGCCCTGGTGGGAATAAAAACGAACACGGTTTGTACATTGTATTCTGGTGTGTCAGGAAAGAAGACCTGTGAGTTTTTATTATGGCACACCGAAGATGAAGCAGGAAGCAAGAAGATGCAGCCAAGCATCAGCCAAGCAGCAAATATGACATTTGAACTGTGCATTTTTAAAAATGTGTATTGGTGTATTGGTGCATTGCTGTGTTCTCTCCCCTCCAAATTTCTTTCCAAAAAGACCAGGTCCTGGGTTAAAGAGATGTAAATAATTAGTTTAGTGTTGTAAATAACATGCTCCCCACCAGCTTTATGTGTAGTTTGAGAATCAATTCCGCAATTCGGTTAGCTGTGGGCGTGAGTTTGTTAGTTAGTACACAACGCAGTAGGTGGGACATATCTAGTGTTGTAAAACTGTCACATACAGGGTGTTAGATTAAATGTAGAGGGAAACCACATCTAAGTTAAAAAAAAAAACCACCTTTAGAGGCCATTTTTCCCCGCAAAGCGGGGGTTGGCCTTTTTCGGGAACCATGGTTGTTGTTGTTTTTTTGGTCCCCTTTTTGAAGCAATGTTTTACGGCCGGATGCCCTTCCTGACGCCAACCTTTTTTGCCGCCTTTAACGACAAACAGGGAATTACCAGTGAACTGGTACTCAATTAGCCGACCTCGGAAGGTATGACAGGCTGAGTCAACCCCCCTGGCGTTAATTCAGTGATTGACCGGGATTCAAACCCAGGATCCTAGGATCCTAAGCCGGTACCCTAGCCGCTAGCCCAACACCAGGGTCTAACATCTAAGTGTCACACGTAATTTTTTTTTAAACTAGTCCCGAACCTTTCTCAAAACCGGTCGTTCTCACTTGTGTGGGTTCGACTCGGGGACGAGTCTGGCAAGGGAGGGGGGCAGTGCTACGGTTTTGAGAATTGCATATATTGATCATTAAAGGTTAAAGGGTTGCCCCCCATAGTTAGTCCACGAGCAACACGTAGGCCCCCTTGTAGTATTAGTTATGTCATAGTATGTGTAAGTATAGGCCATTTCCCCTAGTAAATATCTGCGTTGTGTAAAGACATGAGTTTAGGTCCCGTTCATTTTACGTCCACCTTCCAATTCCACCTCAATGGGCATAATTGATCCCGCGCCCCATTTGGCTGACCCGCTCAGTTGTTACGGTTTGGCTGCCCGCAGCATTTGCTGCCCTTTGCTCACTCACTAGTCGAGTAACACAAGGTAGGCCTGAGAAGGAGGAGTGCGAGGTCGGAGTGGGGGCGGCGTCAAGGCGGAGCGTCAGAGGCGATGACGGTAAGAGCCACCAGCCAACCAGGGCTCAAGCGGCATGGCATGAGAGGGCGTGGAGAGGCGCGTCTGGTGAGTTCTAGAAGGTTTGCGGGGCGTGCCTATATAAGTCACTGCACAAAGCCCTGGAAAAGGACTCGCAGAGCAGAGAAAGGACTCATTGGGAGAGGGCTTGGTGAAAGGACTCGCAGAGAAAGGACTCGTGTGCACACGGCAGTGGCGATAGGACTCGCAAAGGACTTGTTGGGAGAGGACTTATCGGGAGGACTCGAAAAGGAAAAAGAGGACTGACTCGCAAGTGGAGAGAGATAAAGGACTTGTTGGGAGAGCATTTACATTGGAGAACTTACGAAGAAGACTCGCGTGCACACGGCAGTGGTGAAAGGAGTTGTTGGGAGAGGGCTTGGAGAAAGGACTTATGTGGAGAGAACGTCGTGCGATAAGCGTTTGGAGGCATTGCACTGTAACTCGCACAGTATAACGTACGCGCCAGAGGAGAGGAAGAAGAGGCGTTGAGTACACGGCTGCAGTCAGACGCGCCGGTGGCGAATAGCGCCTACTTCAGCCACGCGAGTAAACGTGGTAATACCTGCCAGTAATTAACCGCCGAAGTCCGCTCCCTACCAAATCACCCCGTAATAACCCTAGTGCATCCAAACGACATGCGGAGAGCTGTTGCCTTCTCTTCTTACCATCTGCACGGGACGAGCCGGAGACCGGAGGGAGCTGCACGGGAGCCATCCTTGGACGCGGACCATCATCCCGCAGCTGCAATCCCCGTGTGAGTGTGTGTGTGTGTGTGTGTGTGTGTGTGACAGGCCCATTTGTCCTGGGTATTAAGTTAAGACTGTTTTAAGGCTGCACTGTGTCCCCTTTTTCTCTGAACCATTGTGAATAGTGTAAATAAATCTGTTCTTCCTTTTTCCAATTCGGCCGCTTCTGTGATTTATCCATTGACTAAGCGTGGCACGAATAAGATCGCTAGAACCGGGGTCACCATCTAAACAGCACGGATCGCGTGTACGCACCGCTCGGCATCTCAACACGCGTGGTTCGTGCGGGGCTTACTTCCTCGTTTCAGGGCAGCGCGAGTAATTAGGTAATAGCGAACTTTAGTCCTAATACCCTATTTCACGCTGTCCGGAAAGGACGTCATAGGTCCCGGGTCCCGCCAGGCCAGTCGAAGACAAGGGGACTAATCCCCCCTTGGTAAGGGGAGAAGGCCAGCGTCGAGATCCGCAACAATATTAAGAATTAGGGATCTTAGGTTTATTAGGCTTCTTGGGGGTCTTAAGTGTCTAGAGGTTCTTAGAGGTCTTTGGGGTCTTGGGCATCTTCAAGGATCTAAGGAGTCTTATAGGTCCAAAGGGTCTTAAAGGGTCTTTGAGGTTTTCAAAGGGTATTCGAGGTCTTGAAGGGTCTTAAATGGTTTTTTGGGTCTTACAGGTCTTTGGGGGTCTAAATGGTCTTCAGAACATAAAGGGTCTTTTGGATCTGGGCGTTTTTAGGGGTATTTGGCATCTAATGGGTCTTCTTGAAGGGTCTTGTGGTATCTAGGGTTTTGGGGATCTTAAGGGTCTTGAAGGTCTTGGGGCCTTAAGGATATCGGGGATTTTAGGGGTCTTCAAATGTCGAAGGGGTCTCAACAGTTTAAAGGGTCGAAAGGTCTAAAATGTACATTGCAATAGTACGTAATTAATAGACGTACGTGTCGTCAGGGTGTAACTGACGTTCAAACAGTACGTAATTAATAGACAAATATTCATGGACGGACTGACCGTGTTTTTCGTTTTTGACAGAGAACAACGTGATGACAGCAGGTATGATTGCTCCAATGTGTCATCAGGTCCAACAGGTACAGGTATTCCTAGTAATAATAATAATAATAATGCATTTATTTTATATAGCGCTTTTCAGGAAGCCCAAAGACGCTTTGACAGAGTGCAAAACATAATGCATAGCAAAACATAAAAACAATTGCAAATAAAGAAGAATCAATAGGGAAATATTCAAAGCACAAAGGAGGGAGAAGGAGAGGAAATAATCAGGGGTTAGATGCTGTGGGTTAAATGTTGAATGCAGTGTTGAACAGGTGGTCTTGAGTGATGTTTTGAATGTGGTGAGTGAGGAGGAGTCTCTGATGGTGTGAGGTAGCGAGTTCCAGAGGGTGGGAGCAGCGATGGAGAAGGCCCTGTCCCCCCAGGATCTGAATTTGGTCCGGATGGGGGGGGGGGGGGGTCAGGAGGTTGGTACCAGCAGAGCGGAGGTTGCGGGTGGGAGTGTGTCTGGAGAGGAGGTCAGCCAGGTAGGATGGGGCCAGGTTATGGAGGGCTTTGTAGGTCAAGAGGAGGATTTTGTACTGGATTCTCTGGGAGATGGGGAGCCAGTGAAGCTTGTAAAGGACGGGGGTGATGTGGTCACGGGTCCGGGAATGGGTGAGTAGACGGGCAGCGGAGTTCTGAATGTATTGGAGTTTATTGGTGATTGTTGAGGGTGAACCATAAAGGAGGCTATTGCAGTAGTCCAGACGGGAAGTGATGAAGGCGTGGATGAGGGTTTCTGCAGCCACGGAGGAGAGGGATGGACGGAGACGGGCGATGTTTTTCAGGTGAAAGAAGGCTGTCTTTGTGATCTGTTTAGTGTATTTGTCGAAGGAGAGGGTTTGGTCAAAGATGACGCCAAGATTCCGGATGTGAGGGGAGGTGGATACTGGGATACCGTCGATGTTGAGGACAAAGTTATGGGTGGACTTGGTGAGCGTTTTTGGGCCAATGATGATTATTTCAGATTTATCACAGTTAAGTTTGAGGAAGTTGATTTGAAGCCAGGATTTTATTTCAGTGATGCAGTTTGTCAGGATAGAGTGGGTGGCGGTGGAGATGGACTTGGTGGAGATGAAAAGCTGGATGTCATCGGCGAAGCAGTGGAATTGGAGACCATGACGGCGGCTTAAGTGACCGAGGGGGGACAGGTAAAGGATGAAGAGGAGGGGGCCAAGGACTGAACCTTGGGGGACACCTTGGGGGAGGGGAGCAGTGGGGGATTTGCAGTTATTGATGGAGATGAACTGACGTCTGTCAGAGAGGTATGATTTAATCCAAGAGAGGGCAGTGCCGGTAATGTTAAAGGTGGTTTCAAGTCGGGTGAGGAGGATGGTGTGATCGATGGTGTCAAAGGCGGCGCTGAGGTCGAGGAGGATGAGAATGTTGAGGTTGCCAGCGTCAGAGGAGAGGAGAAGGTCGTTGGTGATTTTGAGGAGAGCAGTTTCAGTACTGTGGTTGGAGCGGAATCCGGATTGGAATGTTTCATCCAGGTTATTGGCAGAGAGGTGATGTTTGAGTTGAGTGGCTACAGCGCGTTCCAAAACCTTTGACAGAAAGGGTAGGTTGGAGATGGGTCTGAAGTTATTTAGGGTGTCGGGGTTTAGTCCACGTTTTTTCAGAATGGGGGTAACAGCAGCAATTTTGAGGGATGGTGGGACGATGCCTGTAGACAGGGAGGAGTTTATTGTTGCAATGATAAGTGGAGAGAGAGCAGGAAGGGAGGCCTTGACAAAGCTGGAGGGGATGGGGTCAAGAGTGCAGGTGGCAGTTTTCATTCCGATGAGGAGTTCAGAGAGGTCAGTAGGGGAGACTGGGGAGAATTGAGACAGGGGATGGCAGGATAGGGGGGGGGGCAGGTGGTTTGAGGGGGAGCGGGTGCGGCGGTGGTCAAGCTGTTGTAGATGTTTTCAATTTTGCGTTGGAAGAATGAAAGGAAGGAGATGCAGTTGTCTATTGTGAATGACTGGGTGGTGGTGTTCAGGGGGCTGAGGAGTTTGTTTATTGTAGAGAAGAGTGCTTTTGGGTTTCCGGAGCCAGAGTGGATAATTTGAGAGTAGTAGGCGGAGCGGGCGCGGGAGAGGGCATCTTTATAGTGTTGTATGTGGTCCTTGTAGGCCTGGGAGTGAACTGTGAGACCTGTTTTATTGCGGAGTCTTTCAAGTTGGCGAGCACGAATTTTCATCAGGCAGAGTTCAGGGGTAAACCAGGGAGCAGAATGGGTGAAAGAAACTGTTTTGGTTTTTATAGGCGCAAGTTGGTCAAGGCAGGAGGAGAGAGAGTGTGGTTGTAGTAGTCAGTGAGGTCAGAAGGGGTGTGGAGGTCAACGAAGGGAGAAGTGGACATTTTTTCAGAGAGGGTCGATGAGAATGAGGTAGGTGAAAGAGCGTTTAGCTTACGGAAGTTGATAGTGCGATAATGCCTTGGTGCTGGGGTGGGGATGTTGATGGTCAGAGTGATGGTTAGGTGGTCAGAGAGAGTGAGGTCGGAGCCAGAGAGATGGTGCAAAATTAGTCCAGTAGAGCAGACAAGGTCCAAAATGTGACCACGGTTATGGGTAGGAAAGTTGACATGTTGAGTGAGGTTAAAGCAGGTGAGTAAATCAGTGAAGTCAGTGGTTAGCGTGGAGTCAGTGGAGTCCATGTGGATATTGAAATCACCAAGGAGGAGGATTGAGGGGGAGAGGGAACATAGCTGGGTCAGAAAGTAGGAGTAGGTAGGTAGTAGTAGTATAGTAGGCCTACAGTACAGGTATTTGCAACAGTTATTAAATAATATGGAATGCTCTACCTTCCAACATGAAGGGATTAATTAATACCTTGACGCTTTTTGAAAACCAAGATTAAAAATTGCTGATCAAGCATGGGCTGGGGCAAATAATTAATTATAACATTTCATCTGCTCATAGACTGAAATTTATGAAGCCACCGGAAGTTATACAGAAGCCATGTTGCTAAGCACAGGAAGTGAATTTCTCGATGTGCCCGAAAGATGTTAAATGCACCTCCCCATACTCGACGAGGTTATGCCTCATTTTAAAGTCGAATTTTTATCTTTCGCAGAAAAACTAAGACACTTCATGGGAGAAGCACACATAAATGCTATGAATAAAAACAGTAAAATAATTTTGGAAGCGATGCTGACGACTGTCATGGCGTCAAACCTGAGGAAAATTACGAGGCAGATGACAACGCTGCCAATAGCAATACGTCAGCCGCTAATTGCAACGCAAACACAATATTGATGCATATGGAGGACAAAATACACTCGAAATGAATTAATAATTATTGCAAGTTCTCTTCCTGCTCTAACCTTAAACATGGCCCCAACAAATGATGCCTTCCGCAGCCAGGTGCTGCATCTCTGACTCATACATGTAAAGGTAATATCGTTGTAAGGTGTATTGCTCCGTAGTTTTCATGTTTGTCGCGCGGTTTGCAGATTTCAAATTACCCAATATGCATTGCGCGGCAAACATGGCGGCGACCGAAGAGACACGAGAGTCGGCGAATCCAGCAGCACGGCCTCTTGTTGTACTTCCAGGCGGATACAGAGGTGTTAATGGTTTTAACAAGCGTGACGTGAAGCTGCCGTTTGTGGTATTTATGGATTGTTGTTGGTGTTGATCTGTTACCTGGCTTCACTCACATGCGGTATACACGTGTCGTCAAAAGCGCTGCCGGTACGGGTCCAAGAGAGGAAGGAGCATGTTCGATATATCTACGTGAAAGAGCACCGTGTGCGAGAGATGGCTGCGAGTTGGACACCTGGTAAAGCATTACTGGTGCTGGGAATCCCTCCGTACTGCTCACAGGTATCCTCGGGTTACCATATTTTAATTAAAAAGAAAAGAGGGAGTGGGTGTATGTATGGTCTCTGCATCAATATCCACCAATTCATGTTGTATTAATGTGACATTATATATATATATATATCTCTCTCTGTGTGCAGTGTCTGGCCTGTCCTGTGTTGTGTTGTCACTGAACTACTTTCTCAAACTTTTGTGAAATCGTACCAAACTTCTGGTATCCACATATCTCTCCCGTCGGTATGTCCTAAGGGTATTTTTATTTTTTTGGAATTTTTTCGGGAAATTGTTTTGTTTTCAACTTAAGTTTTCAACTTCAATTGTTTATAAAAGGTAATATCACGTATATTACAAATACATTTGTGCATTATGATTGTTTGAATTATGATTGGTGTAAACCATGTCAAAACAGCAACTCAGGTACAGTCATTTATCTATATTTCTACACATCTGGGCAGTGTCTGTGTTGTCACTTAACGACTCCCTCAAACTTTTGTTTCCGTGGTTGTGAAGTGTTTTTAATAACGTGGTGGTGGTTTTGAATCGCGTGGTGGTGAGGTATTTATAATTACGTGGTGGTGAGGTGTTTATAATTACGTGGTGGTGAGGTGTTTTTAATTACGTGGTGGTGAGGTATTTTTAATTTCGTGGCTGTGAGGTGTTTTTAATTACGTGGTGGTGAGGTGTTTTTAATTTCGTGGCTGTGAGGTGTTTTTAATTACGTGGTGGTGAGGTATTTTTAATTTCGTGGCTGTGAGGTGTTTTTAATTTCGTGGCTGTGAGGTGTTTTTAATTTCGTGGTGGTGAGGTGTTTTTAATTTCGTGGCTGTGAGGTGTTTTTAATTTCGTGGCTGTGAGGTGTTTTTAATTACGTGGTGGTGAGGTGTTTTTAATTTCGTGGCTGTGAGGTGTTTTTAATTACGTGGTGGTGAGGTATTTTTAATTTCGTGGCTGTGAGGTGTTTTTAATTTCGTGGCTGTGAGGTGTTTTTAATTTCGTGGCTGTGAGGTGTTTTTAATTTCGTGGCTGTGAGGTGTTTTTAATTTCGTGGCTGTGAGGTGTTTTTAATTTCGTGGCTGTGAGGTGTTTTTAATTTCGTGGCTGTGAGGTGTTTTTAATTTCGTGGCTGTGAGGTGTTTTTAATTTCGTGGCTGTGAGGTGTTTTTAATTTCGTGGCTGTGAGGTGTTTTTAATTTCGTGGCTGTGAGGTGTTTTTAATTTCGTGGCTGTGAGGTGTTTTTAATTTCGTGGCTGTGAGGTGTTTTTAATTTCGTGGCTGTGAGGTGTTTTTAATTTTGTGGCTGTGAGGTGTTTTTAATTTTGTGGCTGTGAGGTGTTTTTAATTTCGTGGCTGTGAGGTGTTTTTAATTTCGTGGCTGTGAGGTGTTTTTAATTTCGTGGCTGTGAGGTGTTTTTAATTTCGTGGCTGTGAGGTGTTTTTAATTTCGTGGCTGTGAGGTGTTTTTAATTTCGTGGCTGTGAGGTGTTTTTAATTTCGTGACTGAGGTGTTTTTAATTTCGTGGCTGTGAGGTGTTTTTAATTTCGTGGCTGTGAGGTGTTTTTAATTTCGTGGCTGTGAGGTGTTTTTAATTTCGTGGCTGTGAGGTGTTTTTAATTTCGTGGCTGTGAGGTGTTTTTAATTTCGTGGCTGTGAGGTGTTTTTAATTTCGTGGCTGTGAGGTGTTTTTAATTTCGTGGCTGTGAGGTGTTTTTAATTTCTTGGCTGTGAGGTGTTTTTAATTTCGTGGCTGTGAGGTGTTTTTAATTTCGTGGCTGTGGTGTTTTTAATTTCTTGGCTGTGAGGTGTTTTTAATTTTGTGGCTGTGAGGTGTTTTTAATTTCGTGGCTGTGAGGTGTTTTTAATTTCGTGGCTGTGAGGTGTTTTTAATTTCATGGCTGTGAGGTGTTTTTAATTTCGTGGCTGTGAGGTGTTTTTAATTTCGTGGCTGTGAGGTGTTTTTAATTTTGTGGCTGTGAGGTGTTTTTAATTTCTTGGCTGTGAGGTGTTTTTAATTTCGTGGCTGTGAGGTGTTTTTAATTTCGTGGCTGTGAGGTGTTTTTAATTTCTTGGCTGTGAGGTGTTTTTAATTTCGTGGCTGTGAGGTGTTTTTAATTTCGTGGCTGTGAGGTGTTTTTAATTTCGTGGCTGTGAGGTGTTTTTAATTTCTTGGCTGTGAGGTGTTTTTAATGTCGTGGCTGTGAGGTGTTTTTAATTTCGTGGCTGTGAGGTGTTTTTAATTTCGTGGCTGTGAGGTGTTTTTAATTTCGTGGCTGTGAGGTGTTTTTAATTTCGTGACTGAGGTGTTTTTAATTTCGTGGTAGTGAGGTGTATATAATTGCATGTTTCGTGGCTGTGAGGTGTTTTTAATTACGTGGTAGTGAGGTGTATATAATTGCATGTTTCGTGGCTGTGAGGTGTTTTTAATTACGTGGTAGTGAGGTGTATATAATTGCATGTTTCGTGGCTGTGAGGTGTTTTTAATTACGTGTTTCGTGGCTGTGATGTTTTTAATGTAGTGTTTCGTGGCTGTGAGGTGTTTTTAATTTCTTGGCTGTGAGGTGTTTTTAATTTCGTGGCTGTGAGGTGTTTTTAATTTCGTGGCTGTGAGGTATTTATAATTTCGTGACTGAGGTGTTTTTAATTTCGTGGTAGTGAGGTGTATATAATTGCATGTTTCGTGGCTGTGAGGTGTTTTTAATTACGTGTTTCGTGGCTGTGAGGTGTTTTTAATTTCTTGGCTGTGAGGTGTTTTTAATTTCGTGGTAGTGAGGTGTATATAATTGCATGTTTCGTGGCTGTGAGGTGTTTTTAATTACGTGTTTCGTGGCTGTGAGATGTTTTTAATGTAGTGTTTCGTGGCTGTGAGGTGTTTTTAATTTCTTGGCTGTGAGGTGTTTTTAATTTCGTGGCTGTGAGGTGTTTTTAATTTCGTGGCTGTGAGGTGTTTTTAATTTCGTGGCTGTGAGGTGTTTTTAATTTCGTGGCTGTGAGGTGTTTTTAATTTCGTGGCTGTGAAGTGTTTTTAATTTCGTGGCTGTGAGGTGTTTTTAATTTCTTGGCTGTGAGGTGTTTTTAATTTCTTGGCTGTGAGGTGTTTTTAATTTCGTGGCTGAGAGGTGTTTTTAATTTCGTGGCTGTGAGGTGTTTTTAATTTCTTGGCTGTGAGGTGTTTTTAATTTCGTGGCTGTGAGGTGTTTTTAATTTCGTGGCTGTGAGGTGTTTTTAATTTCGTGGCTGTGAGGTGTTTTTAATTTCTTGGCTGTGAGGTGTTTTTAATTTTGTGGCTGTGAGGTGTTTTTAATTTCTTGGCTGTGAGGTGTTTTTAATTTCGTGGCTGTGAGGTGTTTTTAATTTCGTGGCTGTGAGGTGTTTTTAATTTCTTGGCTGTGAGGTGTTTTTAATTTCTTGGCTGTGAGGTGTTTTTAATTTCTTGGCTGTGAGGTGTTTTTAATTTCTTGGCTGTGAGGTGTTTTTAATTTCTTGGCTGTGAGGTGTTTTTAATTTCTTGGCTGTGAGGTGTTTTTAATTTCGTGGTACTGAGGTGTATATAATTGCATGTTTCGTGGCTGTGAGGTGTTTTTAATTTCTTGGCTGTGAGGTGTTTTTAATTTCGTGGCTGTGAGGTGTTTTTAATTTTGTGGCTGTGAGGTGTTTTTAATTTTGTGGCTGTGAGGTGTTTTTAATTTCGTGGCTGTGAGGTGTTTTTAATTTCGTGGCTGTGAGGTGTTTTTAATTTCGTGGCTGTGAGGTGTTTTTAATTTCTTGGCTGTGAGGTGTTTTTAATTTCTTGGCTGTGAGGTGTTTTTAATTTCGTGGCTGTGAGGTGTTTTTAATTTCGTGGCTGTGAGGTGTTTTTAATTTCTTGGCTGTGAGGTGTTTTTAATTTCTTGGCTGTGAGGTGTTTTTAATGTCATGGCTGTGAGGTGTTTTTAATTTCGTGGCTGTGAGGTGTTTTTAATTTCGTGGCTGTGAGGTGTTTTTAATTTCGTGGCTGTGAGGTGTTTTTAATTTCGTGACTGAGGTGTTTTTAATTTCGTGGTAGTGAGGTGTATATAATTGCATGTTTCGTGGCTGTGAGGTGTTTTTAATTACGTGGTAGTGAGGTGTATATAATTGCATGTTTCGTGGCTGTGAGGTGTTTTTAATTACGTGGTAGTGAGGTGTATATAATTGCATGTTTCGTGGCTGTGAGGTGTTTTTAATTACGTGTTTCGTGGCTGTGAGATGTTTTTAATGTAGTGTTTCGTGGCTGTGAGGTGTTTTTAATTTCTTGGCTGTGAGGTGTTTTTAATTTCGTGGCTGTGAGGTGTTTTTAATTTCTTGGCTGTGAGGTGTTTTTAATTTCTTGGCTGTGAGGTGTTTTTAATTTCTTGGCTGTGAGGTGTTTTTAATTTCTTGGCTGTGAGGTGTTTTTAATTTCGTGGCTGTGGGGTGTTTTTAATTTCTTGGCTGTGAGGTGTTTTTAATTTCGTGGCTGTGAGGTGTTTTTAATTTCGTGGCTGTGAGGTGTTTTTAATTTCTTGGCTGTGAGGTGTTTTTAATTTCGTGGCTGTGAGGTGTTTTTAATTTCGTGGCTGTGAGGTGTTTTTAATTTCGTGGCTGTGAGGTGTTTTTAATTTCTTGGCTGTGAGGTGTTTTTAATGTCGTGGCTGTGAGGTGTTTTTAATTTCGTGGCTGTGAGGTGTTTTTAATTTCGTGGCTGTGAGGTGTTTTTAATTTCGTGGCTGTGAGGTGTTTTTAATTTCGTGACTGAGGTGTTTTTAATTTCGTGGTAGTGAGGTGTATATAATTGCATGTTTCGTGGCTGTGAGGTGTTTTTAATTACGTGGTAGTGAGGTGTATATAATTGCATGTTTCGTGGCTGTGAGGTGTTTTTAATTACGTGGTAGTGAGGTGTATATAATTGCATGTTTCGTGGCTGTGAGGTGTTTTTAATTACGTGTTTCGTGGCTGTGAGATGTTTTTAATGTAGTGTTTCGTGGCTGTGAGGTGTTTTTAATTTCTTGGCTGTGAGGTGTTTTTAATTTCGTGGCTGTGAGGTGTTTTTAATTTCGTGGCTGTGAGGTATTTATAATTTCGTGACTGAGGTGTTTTTAATTTCGTGGTAGTGAGGTGTATATAATTGCATGTTTCGTGGCTGTGAGGTGTTTTTAATTACGTGTTTCGTGGCTGTGAGGTGTTTTTAATTTCTTGGCTGTGAGGTGTTTTTAATTTCGTGGTAGTGAGGTGTATATAATTGCATGTTTCGTGGCTGTGAGGTGTTTTTAATTACGTGTTTCGTGGCTGTGAGATGTTTTTAATGTAGTGTTTCGTGGCTGTGAGGTGTTTTTAATTTCTTGGCTGTGAGGTGTTTTTAATTTCGTGGCTGTGAGGTGTTTTTAATTTCGTGGCTGTGAGGTGTTTTTAATTTCGTGGCTGTGAGGTGTTTTTAATTTCGTGGCTGTGAGGTGTTTTTAATTTCGTGGCTGTGAGGTGTTTTTAATTTCGTGGCTGTGAGGTGTTTTTAATTTCGTGGCTGTGAGGTGTTTTTAATTTCTTGGCTGTGAGGTGTTTTTAATTTCTTGGCTGTGAGGTGTTTTTAATTTCGTGGCTGTGAGGTGTTTTTAATTTCGTGGCTGTGAGGTGTTTTTAATTTCTTGGCTGTGAGGTGTTTTTAATTTCGTGGCTGTGAGGTGTTTTTAATTTCGTGGCTGTGAGGTGTTTTTAATTTCGTGGCTGTGAGGTGTTTTTAATTTCTTGGCTGTGAGGTGTTTTTAATTTTGTGGCTGTGAGGTGTTTTTAATTTCTTGGCTGTGAGGTGTTTTTAATTTCGTGGCTGTGAGGTGTTTTTAATTTCGTGGCTGTGAGGTGTTTTTAATTTCTTGGCTGTGAGGTGTTTTTAATTTCTTGGCTGTGAGGTGTTTTTAATTTCTTGGCTGTGAGGTGTTTTTAATTTCTTGGCTGTGAGGTGTTTTTAATTTCTTGGCTGTGAGGTGTTTTTAATTTCGTGGTACTGAGGTGTATATAATTGCATGTTTCGTGGCTGTGAGGTGTTTTTAATTTCTTGGCTGTGAGGTGTTTTTAATTTCGTGGCTGTGAGGTGTTTTTAATTTTGTGGCTGTGAGGTGTTTTTAATTTTGTGGCTGTTAGGTGTTTTTAATTTCGTGGCTGTGAGGTGTTTTTAATTTCGTGGCTGTGAGGTGTTTTTAATTTCGTGGCTGTGAGGTGTTTTTAATTTCTTGGCTGTGAGGTGTTTTTAATTTCTTGGCTGTGAGGTGTTTTTAATTTCTTGGCTGTGAGGTGTTTTTAATTTCGTGGCTGTGAGGTGTTTTTAATTTCTTGGCTGTGAGGTGTTTTTAATTTCTTGGCTGTGAGGTGTTTTTAATTTCTTGGCTGTGAGGTGTTTTTAATGTCATGGCTGTGAGGTGTTTTTAATTTCGTGGCTGTGAGGTGTTTTTAATTTCGTGGCTGTGAGGTGTTTTTAATTTCGTGGCTGTGAGGTGTTTTTAATTTCGTGACTGAGGTGTTTTTAATTTCGTGGTAGTGAGGTGTATATAATTGCATGTTTCGTGGCTGTGAGGTGTTTTTAATTACGTGGTAGTGAGGTGTATATAATTGCATGTTTCGTGGCTGTGAGGTGTTTTTAATTACGTGTTTCGTGGCTGTGAGATGTTTTTAATGTAGTGTTTCGTGGCTGTGAGGTGTTTTTAATTTCGTGACTGAGGTGTTTTTAATTTCGTGGTAGTGAGGTGTATATAATTGCATGTTTCGTGGCTGTGAGGTGTTTTTAATTACGTGTTTCGTGGCTGTGAGGTGTTTTTAATTTCTTGGCTGTGAGGTGTTTTTAATTTCGTGGTAGTGAGGTGTATATAATTGCATGTTTCGTGGCTGTGAGGTGTTTTTAATTACGTGGTAGTGAGGTGTATATAATTGCATGTTTCGTGGCTGTGAGGTGTTTTTAATTTCGTGGTAGTGAGGTGTATATAATTGCATGTTTCGTGGCTGTGAGGTGTATATAATTGCATGTTTCGTGGCTGTGAGGTGTTTTTAATTTCTTGGCTGTGAGGTGTTTTTAATTTTGTGGCTGTGAGGTGTTTTTAATTTCGTGGCTGTGAGGTGTTTTTAATTTCTTGGCTGTGAGGTGTTTTTAATTTCTTGGCTGTGAGGTGTTTTTAATTTCTTGGCTGTGAGGTGTTTTTAATTTCTTGGCTGTGAGGTGTTTTTAATTTCGTGGCTGTGAGGTGTTTTTAATTTCGTGGCTGTGAGGTGTTTTTAATTTCTTGGCTGTGAGGTGTTTTTAATTTCTTGGCTGTGAGGTGTTTTTAATTTCGTGGCTGTGAGGTGTTTTTAATTTCGTGGCTGTGAGGTGTTTTTAATTTCTTGGCTGTGAGGTGTTTTTAATTTCGTGGCTGTGAGGTGTTTTTAATTTCGTGGCTGTGAGGTGTTTTTAATTTCGTGGCTGTGAGGTGTTTTTAATTTCGTGGCTGTGAGGTGTTTTTAATTTCGTGGCTGTGAGGTGTTTTTAATTTCGTGGCTGTGAGGTGTTTTTAATTTCTTGGCTGTGAGGTGTTTTTAATTTCGTGGCTGTGAGGTGTTTTTAATTTCGTGGCTGTGAGGTGTTTTTAATTTCGTGGCTGTGAGGTGTTTTTAATTTCGTGGCTGTGAGGTGTTTTAAATTTCGTGGCTGTGAGGTGTTTTTAATTTCTTGGCTGTGAGGTGTTTTTAATTTCTTGGCTGTGAGGTGTTTTTAATTTCTTGGCTGTGAGGTGTTTTTAATTTCTTGGCTGTGAGGTGTTTTTAATTTCTTGGCTGTGAGGTGTTTTTAATTTTGTGGTACTGAGGTGTATATAATTGCATGTTTCGTGGCTGTGAGGTGTTTTTAATTTCTTGGCTGTGAGGTGTTTTTAATTTCGTGGCTGTGAGGTGTTTTTAATTTCGTGGCTGTGAGGTGTTTTTAATTTCGTGGCTGTGAGGTGTTTTTAATTTCGTGGCTGTGAGGTGTTTTTAATTTCGTGGCTGTGAGGTGTTTTTAATTTCGTGGCTGTGAGGTGTTTTTAATTTCTTGGCTGTGAGGTGTTTTTAATTTCTTGGCTGTGAGGTGTTTTTAATTTCGTGGCTGTGAGGTGTTTTTAATTTCGTGGCTGTGAGGTGTTTTTAATTTCTTGGCTGTGAGGTGTTTTTAATTTCGTGGCTGTGAGGTGTTTTTAATTTCGTGGCTGTGAGGTGTTTTTAATTTCGTGGCTGTGAGGTGTTTTTAATTTCGTGGCTGTGAGGTGTTTTTAATTTTGTGGCTGTGAGGTGTTTTTAATTTCGTGGCTGTGAGGTGTTTTTAATTTCGTGGCTGTGAGGTGTTTTTAATTTCGTGGCTGTGAGGTGTTTTTAATTTCGTGGCTGTGAGGTGTTTTTAATTTCGTGGCTGTGAGGTGTTTTTAATTTCGTGGCTGTGAGGTGTTTTTAATTTCGTGGCTGTGAGGTGTTTTTAATTTCGTGGCTGTGAGGTGTTTTTAATTTCGTGGCTGAGGTGTTTTTAATTTCGTGGCTGTGAGGTGTTTTTAATTTCGTGGCTGTGAGGTGTTTTTAATTTCTTGGCTGTGAGGTGTTTTTAATTTCTTGGCTGTGAGGTGTTTTTAATTTCTTGGCTGTGAGGTGTTTTTAATTTCGTGGTACTGAGGTGTATATAATTGCATGTTTCGTGGCTGAGGTGTTTTTAATTTCTTGGCTGTGAGGTGTTTTTAATTTCTTGGCTGTGAGGTGTTTTTAATTTCGTGGCTGTGAGGTGTTTTTAATTTCGTGGCTGTGAGGTGTTTTTAATTTCGTGGTACTGAGGTGTATATAATTGCATGTTTCGTGGCTGTGAGGTGTTTTTAATTTCGTGGCTGTGAGGTGTTTTCAATTTCGTGGCTGTGAGGTGTTTTTAATTTCGTGGTACTGAGGTGTATATAATTGCATGTTTCGTGGCTGTGAGGTGTTTTTAATTTCGTGGCTGTGAGGTGTTTTCAATTTTGTGGTGGTGAGGTTTTGAATTACTTGGTGGTGAGGTGTTTTTAATTTCTTGGCTGTGAGATGTTTTTAATTTCTTGGCTGTGAGATGTTTTTAATTTTGTGGCTGTGAGATGTTTTTAATTTCTTGGCTGTGAGGTGTTTTTAATTTCTTGGCTGTGAGGTGTTTTTAATTTCGTGGCTGTGAGGTGTTTTTAATTTCGTGGCTGTGAGGTGTTTTAAATTTTGTGGTACTGAGGTGTATATAATTGCATGTTTCGTGGCTGTGAGGTGTTTTCAATTTTGTGGTGGTGAGGTTTTGAATTACTTGGTGGTGAGGTGTTTTGAATTATGTGGTGGTGAGGTGTTTTAAATTATGTATCATATATATATATATATATATACATATATATATATAATACATATATATATATGTATCATCTACATTGAGTATCTATAAATAAGAACAAGTGTTATGGCCTCAAAAATTAATGATATAATTATAGAAATAAAAATTATATGTATATTATAATGTTACTCGTGAGGTACCTGTGCCGCACAGGTGGAAAGCCAAAAGCAAACGAACAATGCGGAAAAGGCGAATGCTAAATCATGAACCAATAAATTCGACATTACTTTACCACCTTCAGTCGAACGTCAGGCATTGACAGCAGGTTCATGAATGACTTGCACAAAAAAAACGTACCCAGTGTGAATGTTGCTGTATTCAGGCGATGGCGAAACTGCAAATGGGGAATCCGCGAATGTCGTGGATGGAAACCCTTACGTCATTTCCTCATTCTGCTTTAAACGCGATATATCTATATTTTCATTCCAAACAGCATAATTCATCATTCCAATCACAAATTAATACTATTGTGTTAATCTATCAAATATAATGTTAAATCACGATTGTATTGAGATATCAAATCTGCGAATCGGCGTCATCTTGTTCACTTCCAGCTGGGCAGCAGCTCTGTAACACTGGTATTTCAAAACTATAATTTTATCGAGGGATTTATTAAACCTCCTACCTACCTTGTGACATCTGCTGGGACCACAAAACGTTCCACAGAAGGTTTGGTGGGACTTGGCCCAAAACTGAGGGAGTACTTTGGGGACGGACGGACGGGCACTCCCGTTTTATAATTATAGATAATTATTCAAATTTCAGTGTACCTTTTTCTTTACATGTGGTGAGTCCTTTCCTTTAACCAGACCATCTGGACCTCGATTAATTTTGACTGCAAGCCGCCGTCCTTCCGGTCAAAATACTGAATTATTATTGTAAACATTGTGCTTGTCTGAGTCCACATGAGATTCTAAATGAATATCACTTTTATTTGCCACAGAGACGTGCGTACCAGCTTTAAGTACCAAGCACTCGGTTTCCCATTCTTCTTGACCACTTTGAAAACACAGGAATTTAGTCTTTAGTTCTGCAGCAAATTTACTTTGCTCTTGGCATTGCGTAGAAGAAAATCGATAAAATCAAATCAAATGTATATGGTATTGCGGTATTGACTCAGAAAAGACACTGAATCGCGGACAGCACGCCACTGGATTCTCTCACTGCGATGTTGGACAAGTGGACGCATGATAGTCGAACACGTCCAGCACAACATGACGTCGTACAAACTTGTAGCAAACTGTCTTTCTCCAAACATTACATAACCACATTTAATCACCGTGAGAAAATCTACATAAATGGTTTAACCAGCTCAATAAGTGTTTTTTTTTTTTTTAAAGAAGAAGAGACCAATGACTTGTCTGCAGTTTGACCAACTTGAATGAGCAACAGACTTCGTTCTTCCTCTTCATTGAGGAATGTTCCAATATTCAAAGCTTTAGATGCCACATCATTCAGGAGAGACAGATGTAATGCTGGGGCACCAGCCCATAGTAGGGTGCATTGCTGTGATTTTATGGGCAGAGACCTCGCGACTGCGAGTCGTTTTAATTTTAGTTGCTGGTGAAGGGCAGCATGGGAGAGGGAATCTTAAAAAGTTAATCCAAAAATGCAAAGCTAATACAGCTGGAGAAAAGCAAAAGGGATAGCAGAATTGGGATAAATTGAGCAAGTGATTCCAAAACAAAAAGCGATTTAAAATTTCTGAAAGACAACAACAACAACAACAACATGCATTTTAAAAGGCCATTTTCCCTGCTAGAGCGGGGGTTAGCCTTGCGGTCCCCATGACAATCTTCTCCATTTTGCCCTATTTTCTGCATCTCTCCTTGTTAACCCCCTTGCCCGCATTTCTTCTTCCACCATCTTTAGCCAAGTCTTTCTCGGTCTTCCCCGTCTTCTACTTCCTTCTACATTCATTTCCATCACTCTTCTCAACCAGTCACTTTCATCCTTCCTCAACACATGACCAAACCATCTCAACCTGTTCCTCTTCACAGCATCAATCACAGGCTCTATTCCCATCATCTTTCGCAATTCATCATTTGTCTTCCTCTCTCTCAACGATACTCCGCACATCCGTCGAACCATTCGCATTTCCACTCTTTCCAACCTTCGTTGCTGCTCTACGTTCATTACCCATGTCTCGCTCCCATAAATCATAACACTTCTCACACATGCAGCATACACCTTTCCCTTCAGCTTCAACGACACTCCCCTCATCATCAGCACGCCACTCAATTCCCGAAACTTCTTCCATGCACATCTCACTCGAGCAACCGTTGCCGAGTCCGATCCACCTTCTCCATTCAGCATGTCTCCGAGGTAGCAAAATGTTTTCACACCTTCCAGCTTCACGCCGTCTCCAAGATCCAACTCAACATTTCCTCCATCTGCAGCTCCCTCTGTGCACACCTTACATTTGAATGTAGCTGCCACACTGGTTAATGACCCTCTCAGACCACTACATTTTTGATGAACCCACTCAGCGCACATTGTACACTGAATGGAGTTCACTCCGACACCCTTCCTACACACAGCACAGGGCCACTTCCCAGTTCTTTCCACCTCACCACATGCTTTACCACTTGCCATCACCTTCGTCTTTCCGATATTCACCTTCAGACCTTTTGTCTCCATACATTCCTTCCACGTGTTCATCTTTTCCTTCAGTCCATCCATACTTTCCGCAATCAACACCAGATCATCTGCATACAACAACTCCCACGGTAAACCCTCCTTTACGTTCTGAGCCAGCACCTCCATCACAGCTACAAATAGTAGTGGACTTAGTACCGACCCCTGATGCACTCCCACCTTCACCTCAAACTCAAAACTCAAAATTTCTGAAAGACAACTGCAATTAAAATCAGAATGGGAGCGCATATCTCTGCCAGGCTGAGCAGTTTGCGTTTTGTATCCCACTGACTGGTAACCTATACCACCGATTGGTCTGTACGTTAACCAAAATTGCATCGGCTTGTTCTTATCACCGACACAACTCATGCCAAATTATCATAATCTGTCCACAACTTTTTGAAACATCGTACTTTATCATTTTGGTCCAATCCCTCAATGGTGAAGATTCACCTAAAAAAAAAAAAAAACGTTCTCGAATTTGGTTCCGGATCTTGACCAAAAACAATTCAATTCGTCCTTGGCAGACACCCAACCTGTCCAACAAGTTTCGTCCCAATCCATCCAGAACTAATCCAGAGATATCCTCCTCACAGACAAACAGGGGTGAAAACAGACCCTCCGTCCACCTTTGGTGGCAAAGGTAATAACTAATAACTATAAATCAATATTCGTGCCGATATCGAATAATCTATATTCTCCCCAATAATGTTACCTTCGGTATGCACCGATGCATCATGTACGTACCTCTTCCCCCCATCCCTCAACAAATTATTTTCTTTCTTTTGTTTGCATAAATAAATATATGACCTCGTGGGTATCACTCAAGCATCCATGAGAGTCGATGGAACCATCCAGGTAACTGCCCTGGTAAAAAAACAAACATCTTGTGTTGGAACCAGGAGAGTGTTGATGCTTTTCTAGGTGGTTTACCGTAAGGGAAACTCACATGGTAGGTGAAATAACCGACGGGTTTGGGGAATTCAGTTTGACGGGCAGGAGGAAATGGAGAATTTATTGTACTTCCTCATGTTTGTTCTGTTGTCGACTTGTCTTGCTGCAACCAGGAGAATTTACGACTGTTGTTTGGAAAGTTTGGCGTGGTGGAATCGGTTACACTTCATAAAGAAGCCGATATCCCGAGCGCCACAGAAGCACCTTCAAAGTATTTCAATATTTGTCCTGCTCAGGTGTGCTTATCTGCATCACATATCCATCATACATACCCACATGTATACCAACACGTAAAGAATCACCACTATCATTACATCAAATCAAGTCTGAAAAACGTATCCATACCTGCATCTGAACTGTCGTTCTCTTGAGGGATGCAGGGGTTTAAGGTCGCAGTTGTCACCTTCAAGTTACTGCAAGATGCTAAAGCCGTATTGAGCTATCCTGTGGACGAGGCCCTGGATTTGAGCAGCAATGAAGTTCCCATCATTACTGGAGTAACTAGTAAGTAGCACATAGCTCCTGATGCTGGAATCCCAGGTTCAAATCCCAAATACTGTTCATTTGTCCATTTCTACTGATGTCTTCACAATAACAATATACGTAAAAATAATTCTGCTGTCACTTAATGTCCTTGTCATGCAGGTAATATAGTGTATGTCCATGAGATGTGTACTATATATATATATACTAGCGAAGTACCCGTGCTACGCATGGGTGGGGAGCCGAAAGCAAGCAAACAATGCGGAAACGGTGAATGCTAAACCATGGAACCAATAAATTCCACATTCCTGTGGCACCTTCAGTCATATGTCAGACATGGACAGCAGGTTCGTGAAAGACTTGCACGAAAAACGTACCCAGTCTGAATGGTTCTATACCCAGACAATGGCGAATCTGCATGTGGCGATCCGTGAATGTCACGGTTAGAAAGTAGAAACCCTCACGTCTTTTCCTCATTCATTTGAACTCAATATCTCTATTTTCATTCCAAACAGCACAACTCCAATCACAAACTAGAACGGGCACTCGGTAGAGCGCATACCTTCGCCGCAGCTACTTTTGTTGCCAAAATAAAAGACTTGGCATTAGTTGCATGCCAATTGGATAAAAATTGACCGCGCTATGGTAAAAATACGATTTTGACCTTTTCGTGACCTTGACCTTGACCTTTGACCCGATTGCTCCCAAAATCTAATCAAATGTGTCCCGTATAATAACCAATCATCCCACCAAATTTCATGCAATTCGGTTGAATACTTTTTGAGTTATGCGAATAACATACACACACACACACACACACACACACACACACACACACACACACACAGACATACAAATAAATACACAGCGATCAAAACATAACCTTCCGCTTTTGCGAAGGTAATTAAATAGCATTAATATAAAAAAAATTAACTTTTACCAACACTCGTGTCATAAACAAATATTAAAATCCGTGCTGACATTGCATCAGGATATGGAGCAGTTCCGTACGGTTGGAAATTCAAAATCATAATTGTATTCATTCAATCCCAAGCAGCATAACTCCAATCATAAATTGATACCATAACAATAGTGTTAAACAAAGATTGTATTGAGATCTTATCAAACCAGCCCATTATCGTCATGTGTTCACTTCCGGATTCGGAGCGGCTCGGTATCGAGTATTTCAAAACCATAATTTTATCGAGGAATTTATGAAACCTCTTACCTACCTTACAACATCTGCTGGGACCCAAAAACATTCCACAGGTTTGGCGGGCTAGCCCAAAAACTGAGGGAGTAGTTTGGGGACGGACGGACACTCCAGTTTTATAATATACTAGTGGGGGCACCCGTGGTAATCCCACGGGCATGGACGTGTGTGACATTTGGACATCTTCAGTTAGATGCTGCACATTCAGTTTTACAAAATGATTGCTGGCAATTCATAAGATCCACAAATAATGTAATGCACACAATATATTTACTTCGGATAACATATGGATACATGTGCATGCACATGGGAAATACAGTTTGAAATGGGTAATTACACCAAATGTAAAATGTGACCAAGAGTTCAAATCCTCTCCCTCCCTGCCCACATCCCCACCCACATCATGCACACTGCACAGGGGAGTGGATCACACACGGGGGAATGGATCTCACACACACACAGGAGAGCGGGAGTGGATCTCACACACACTGGAGAGGGTGAATGGATCTCACACACACTGGAGAGGGGGAATGGATCTCACACACACTGGAGAGGGGGAATGGATCTCACACACACTGGAGAGGAGGAATGGATCACACACACACACACACTGGAGAGCGGGAGTGGATCACACACACACACACACTGGAGACCGGAGACCGAGAGTGGATCACACACACACTGGAGACCGAGAGTGGATCACACACACACTGGAGAGGGGGAGTGGATCACACACACACGGAAGAGGGGGAGTGGATCACACACACACGGAAGAGGGGGAGTGGATCACACACAGGGGAGTACACACACATACATATGGAGCAGTTACCTTACTGGTGGGGTTCCCCATTGACGGTATGGCATTGTGTACATGTGTGTTTATATATATATATATATATATATATATATATATATACATATATATATATATATATACATATATATATATATATTGTTACGGACACGACTTATTGAGATGTTATGCTGGGCCGAGCGGAATGGCCGCCGTGTTCGCACAAGTTACCCGATTACACTCGAACGTTGGCCGAATCGCGCTATGCTAAATCAATGAAGGAAAGGACACAACGGCTGGGTTAAATGACACGACACCAGGGGTACAGTTCTCAAGACCTCCGGAGGAGGATATAATATGGGATATGCAGAACGTTTAGATTACACGGACAAGAGGTACAGCACAGAAAGGTGGGCACTTAAACACGGTCTTATCTTAGCCCCGACAGACCACAGATAAACGGGACAAGACTGACTCACACAGGGATTGATGGCAAGGAGGGGCAGGTAGTCGATGCTCAAGGTGCACCTTGGCTCAGGGGCAGAATCGACCCGGTCCGGTCCAGAGATGCGGGAGGTATCGTCGCGCTTGGAGGTGACGTCCTTTCTCCTTCATAGCTGAGGCGCATCTGACGTCACCTCCGTCTTCCGGCGCATATCCAGCGGGGAGTGACACGCCCTCGGCTCGTTAGCTCCGCCCCAGATGGAATCGGTCCGCCGCTTCTTATTGGGTGCGGGGGGTTACCGGGCTCCGCCCTTGACGAGGAGCTGACAGTGAGCCCCTTCGTGGTAACCCCGTCGGAGCACATGGTCAATGGCGGCTAACCAAGCCGGAGTGAGGACGCGCACTCCCTGCGCCGCTGTTGTTGTTGTTGTTGGTGTTGTGGTTTCATGAGGAAGAGATGCGGGGAGGTATTGGGAGGTCCTAAACTTACTACTGGTGCCATACAATCACATTCTGGTGCAACGAAGAGTCAGAATTAATGGAAACGAGTCCTTAACTGACATAGACTAAGAATAACTAGCAAGATGTCCTATAGTTGTCTACGTGAGATGCGGTGAACCTGGGCACGACATTTAATGGGGGAAAAAGGGGAAGGTCGGGGCTACAGAGTGTTGTTTACAGACAATGGGACTAGGGAATGGGGGATTGGGGATAGTTGGGGAGTATTGGGGAAATAGGGGAATATTTACAAGCGGATATGGATGGAGGCCAAATCCCATATCCGCAACATTGCACCCTTCTCTACCTCGGGGCGTCCCGACCCGATAAATTTTTACCTACTTTAGTGTGGCACTCAGATGTAGTTCCCTCTACTATTAACTCTACCCTGAGTGCGACAGTTTTACAGATGTTCACAAATGAGTAAATATGTCCCCCTGCGACGTTGCACCCTTCTCCTCACAGAAACACACCCACAGGATAACCGAATCGCGGAAAGAATCCTCAAACTAAACATACAGCCGGTAGGGAGCATTATTTACACAAGACTACACTGATATTTACACTACGATCCAGGACCTGTTTTTGGAGGAACACATACAGATGTTATGCATAGAGAGAGCACGCATGCCAGCATCGATACACCAACCCACGAGTGCTCTGTGGCCCTACGGCCTTTAATAATGTGCAGAGCACCCCATCCAAGCACCAAAAGCACCACCCCATCATGTACAGTCAGCACCATCCGGTGCACCAATAAAGTGTTCAACAATCACCGGTGGTGTCGCAGCCGGCCGATGTTCTGCCGCTGGTCTTGCCTTCATGTGGTGCACTTGGCCTTCTTGCTTCTTTAAAAATAAAGAAAGGCGCCAACCGCGTCCATTTCTGTATTGTGGTGTCAGGGGGCCAACTATTAGTGGTTCACCTGTATGGCATAGGTGCCACGTTGACCCATAGGTCCATCCATGGGTGGTGCTTGCCCGCAAAAGAACTGCGGTCCATGGTGGGTGGCCACAAAAATTGCGGTCCATATGGTGTATCGATCCAGGCAGCAAGCAGCGAAAGTACAGGCCCACAACTGTGGAGCCAGCACCTCTCTCTCCTCTCTCTCTGCCCCAAAGCCAGATCCTCGGAGGTGGGAGACAAAAGAAAAGACAAGTGAGTAAGGTGGTAAGGGCGCAAAAGTGCACGCAATACAAGATGATGCACACTGGGGGCACATGGGAACCAGGTGAGACAGGTACGTTCCTACCGTACGCCCCCCCCCCCCACCAGGTAACCTACATGGCCCCTCCCTTACCCCTTACTGTATCCACAAAACACAACACTACCCATAAACATCTACTTTACAAATCAACAAACGTCCCTACTGTCTTCCCCGTTCCTCCCATAAACCAAATTCGTCTTCTCTCCTTCCTAACCAATCAAATTTGCCATCTCCAACTCAACATCATAATTTGCCATCACCAATTCATCATCAGTCCCTCCTAAGGAGGGAGAGATGGAATCACCCCAATGTCTCATCCACGTCGTGATGCGTCTCACCAATCCACACAGCAATTCTCATCTCCTGCACACAGAACAAAGAAACACAGGTGTGGAGTCATCATCACCACAGGTAAGTGGCTGTGTATGGTGCGACAGGTTCATCAATCCTAACTATTTCCTAAATGACTTTAACAACTTTACATTACCCGGGGTCTTTCTCCTGCCAAACCATTGGCCCTCTTACACTATGGGTTCTAAAAACCAATTCCCATTGACCAAACTGTGGTGCTTTTCAATTTGGGGTCTCACTCCCCCGATTCATCTCCCGGTGCCCTCGCACAATTTCTGGGCTATGACGTGTAGCTCTCCCAGCAGGTCTACCCACCTGCACACCTCCACCACTGCAGTTGCCTCCGAGCTTACCTGCTCCTTACCCTAACCTAACTACCTGGGGAAGGCCCTCTGGCGCTCTCCCCACTCGGTGCCCTCTCTGGCACTGGGCTACCCGGGTCCGTCCTCCGGATCCTCGGGCCCCACTGACACTAACGGCTCCCAGAGCCCACCTGCGGCCTCACCTGGCCGACATCCTCACAGTGGTGGAGTGCCCAACCAACTACACACACTAACAGGCTACACGCCCAGCCATTTCCACAACACTAATGCACCCATCCACAATACCATTCTGCAACCGCACCACAAATGCCAATATCCAACCACAATTTACCTATACCCTCTACCTAACACTTACACTACCCGCCCCGGGTACTCGTGAAAGGGGTCCACTCTTCCCCCATCCACACCTTCGCACCATGCACACCACTCCGTACCACTTACTCCAACTCTCTCCACACCACTCATTCTCTGCTCCATATATTCCACACACCTGTACTTGCACACCTGTGCTCTCACACCTGGTGCCACCTGCACCCTTCTCTCCCCAAGCGCATTCACGCTGATCCACAACACTCACTACTCATCCATTGCTCCACACACCTGTCCAGTTCTCACACAGCATCATCTCATCTAACTACTCCCCTCTGGAACTTGCGCTTCCCAGTCGTCCCTTTAAACTATTGCGCTCCCTCGTCATTATCATCCACACTAATCTACCTGCGTCCCCACTACAGGTATCAGTCACTAACTAACCTTAACGTTACCTACTGTCATCTAGGTCCCTACACACAATATAACCTAACCCACCCGGGCTAGTTTTCACTGCCATACACCCCATAAGCTATAGCTCCTTTGCCCCACCATGGGAAGGGTGGCAGGGATGCCACCCTTACCCACCGGGCCCATCGCTCATCAATCCCCCAGTCCTCTGGCACTAATAAGCCCCCCTTATTCAGAGGTACTGGGTCCCGCCTCGGCATCTAAAGCCGAGGCAATCCACGGGGGCACCTGCTCGCCGGTGTAAGGCCGTATCCGGTCGGCGTGGACGATCCGAGGGAGGGCTCGTGGCCCCATTTTGATCTTGATGACCACGTCACAGATTTGCGACAGGACGACTCCTGGGCCTTGCCAGGGGGAGGTGAGTTTTGGGCACCTTCCCTTCCGTCTCCGGGGATTAAAGAACCAAATCTTCATCCCCGGAGCGTATTGACTCCCCTGGCTCCGGTCGTCGTACCTGCGCTTCATCTTTTCCCCCGCCAGATGGAGTTGGCGGCGGGCGAAGGCATGGACTAGCTCCATGCCTTCCTCTAGGTGACGTGCGTACCCCTCCCTCGGCGGGTTAACCACTGTGTCTGGCACGGGACCGCATAGCAAGTCGGCGGGAGCCCGTAACTCCCGCCCATACATAAGCAACGCTGGACTGCATGCGGTGGCCCCGTGCTGGCTGGTTCGGTAGGCCATGAGCAAATAAGGGAGATGTTCGTCCCAGTCATCCTGACGGGTGGCGGTGAACAGTGCCAGTTGTTGGATTAGAGTTCGGTTGAATCTCTCCACCATCCCGTCAGATTGAGGCCTTAAAGGCGTTGTTCTGGTTTTCCGAATTGACAGGAGACTGCACACATCTTTTAGCAATTTGCTCTCAAAATTTCGTCCCTGGTCGGTGTGCAACTCCTGTGGAATCCCATGCCGGCACACAAATCCTTCCACGAAGGCCTGCGCTACCACCCCTGCTTCTTGGTTGGGGAGGGCGTAGGCCTCCGGCCACTTAGTGAAGTAGTCCATCACAACGAGGATGTACTTATTACCTAGGCGGGTGCGGGGTAGTGGGCCTAGGATATCCATGGCCACCCGCTCTAGGGGGGCCCCCACCTGGTGTAATTGAAGGGGGGCCCTCATCCTCCGTGCTGGTCCCTTTTTGGCAGTACAGGCGTCGCATCTCCGACACCAGTCCTGTATGTCGCGCCCCATATTCACCCAATAAAACCTCCGGCGTACCTGCGATGTCGTCTTTGTCCTGCCCAAATGGCCGCCGGGGCGGGTACCATGCACCTGTTGCAATATATCGGTCTTAAATTTATTTGGGACTACCACCAGCCAGGAAGTTTTATCAGAGGGAACCTCCACCCACTTGCGATACAAGATGTTATCCTTCAATTCCAGGGTCTGCCACTGAGCCCAATATGCCTTTGTTTGCGCCCCGAGGGGGGTGACCTCTTCCCCCTTTGGTCTTTGCCCCAATTTGACCCAATTGAACACTGGCCCCAGGACAGGATCCTCCTGCTGGGCCGTGCTCCATGCCAAAGTTCCGAATTCCTCATCTGCGGTTAGTGGCAAAATTGGCCCTCTCACCCGGGTTGCCTGGACAACGAGGGTCGGGTCCGAATCGCCCAATTGTTCCCTCTCCTCGTGTCTCGCACAAAATTTGCAGTTTTCCCCCAGACAAGGACGCCGAGAGAGTGCGTCCGCATTACCATGGGCCTTCCCGGCCCTATGGGCCACATCAAAATCGTACTGCTGCAACTTTTCCAACCACCTTGCAATTTGGCCCTCTGGTTCCTTGAACCGAAGGAGCCATTGCAAGGAGGAATGGTCAGTTCTAACCAAAAATTTCCTACGGGTGGAAATGGTTCATGGCAGCCAGCATAGCCAATAACTCTTTGCGAGTGACGCAATAATTTCGCTCGGGCCTACTTAAGGCCCGACTATAATAACCAATCACTCTCTCCACGCCCTCCTGTGTCTGAGACAAAACTGCGCCCAATCCTTCCTGGCTCGCATCCGTGTCCAGGGTAAATGCCCCGTTGCTAGTGGGGTACGCTAGAAGGGGTGCGGATGTTAGACACCCCTTCAATTTTTGGAAGGCCTCGTGGCACTCCCGTGTCCAATTAAATCGCGTCCCCTTCTCTGTAAGCCGGTGGAGGGGACGGGCCAACTCCGCAAATTTCGCCACAAAGCGCCGGTAGTAGGAGCAGAGTCCCAAAAATCCCCGCACCTCCTTGATGGTACGTGGTGCGGGCCACTCCTCTACCGCTTTAATTTTGTCTGGGTCCGTTTTTACCCCCTCGCGGCCGATCACGTGACCTAGATAGGCCACCTCTCTTGCAAACAAAGTGCACTTACTCGGGTTCAGCTTCAACCCTGCCTGTCTGAGGCACCCGAACACCTGGTCCAAATTAGCTACTGCCTGGGGGAACGTTTTGGCATGTACTAGGACATCATCCAGGTACACCAGGCATGATTGCCATGGCATGCCGCCTAGTACATGCTCCATCAATCTTTCAAAGGTGGCGGGGGCGTTACACAAACCAAACGGCATCACAGTAAACTGATACAGTCCCTTAACTGTGGAAAATGCCGTTTTCTCCTTCCCTGCCCTATCCATCTCCACCTGCCAATACCCACTCTTGAGGTCCAAAGTTGAAAACCAATTTGAGCCCGCAACGGCATCGAGGGTGTCATCAATCCTTGGCAGGGGATATGAGTCCTTGAGTGTCACGTTGTTTAGCTGGCGATAGTCCACGCAGAACCGCGTGGTCCCATCCTTCTTTTTGACCAGCACAACAGGTGACATCCAAGGACTTCCCGAGGGCTCGATCACGCCTGCGTCGAGCATTTTTCAACCTGCTCGTCAGCTTCCGCCCTCTTGCTCCAAGGGAGCCGTCGGGCGGCCTGACGAATAGGCCGGGCCTCACCGGTGTGGATCTGATGTTTCACCAGGCCCGTACGTCCAATATCATCGGTGGACAGGGAGAAGAGGTCCAAATTGGACCCAACCAGTTTGTGTAAGGCCTCCCTCTGGGTACCTCCCAACTCTACGCTACTACGATTTACCATCTCGCAAATGGGATCGGGCCAATTCCTACTTCTTATTGAAGGCTCCCCCCGGGGTTGGCTCGGCTGGACGTTCTCGCCCCTCACTGTCGCGACTTCCTCAACTGGGGTGCAGCCAGCTACCCTCGTGCCCCTTACTATAGTGCGTGGTTCTGTACTCATATTTATTACTCGGACGGCCACTACCGGTCCGTCCGTTTTTACAAGGGTGCAGCCCACGATTAAACCCGGTATGGACTGCGCTGCCACCGGTTCGACCAGGCCGCAGGACTCCTGCCACGTTGGGCGAGCTGCCCACCGGGCCGGCACTATCGCCTCGGCCCTTGGGGGAATGGTCACGGCCTCGGAAGCCTCCAGCTCCGCTCTCTCGGCCGTGCTCACTCCCCCTAACGGCAGCTCTTCTACTCCCACCTGCAGGATCCCCCGGCACAAGTCGATTTTACAACCGCTGGCAGTCAACAAATCCAACCCTATTAAACATGGGTCGCACACCTCCGCCACCCAAACATCTATCTCCCTCCTTACCGACCCTAACTTGAGGGTCACAGAACCACACCCTATGATTGGGGCCGTTACCCCGGTAGCAAGTTGCAAACTATAATTTTGCAGGCGCTGTATCTTATCCCAGCCACCTGCGCTCGAATCAAGGACCACAGGGCTGATGATCGTGGCGCTAGCTCCTGTGTCCACTACGGCGTCTACCCCCACGCCGGCAATTTTGCATCTGATTGTCAGGCTACCGGTTCCAATTTGGCCACAATAAATGACCTGTCGCGTCAATGAGGGCTCTCCTCCATCCTCTTCTGCCGAACACCGCCCTACGTGCCCGACACCTTCTAGTTTCCCGGGGTCTGGCGGGGGGGTGTCTGGGGTCGGCTAACCCGCTCCCCCCTGGGCGGAGTTGAGGACCTCAACCGCCGGGGATCATCCCGGCGCGTGGCTCGACAGTGCCGCGCCAGGTGACCCAGATGGTTGCAAGTATAGCACCTCACCTGATAAGGTGCTTGTCTCCGGAATTCCAAATTCCCCCCCCCCTGTAGGTCCGAATTGGATTACCCGCTCGTGGTCCACCGCAGGCCACCTCCACCGCGGGCCATAGGTTCAAATCTACCAGCGGCGCTACCACAGTCGCGGGCGTGGTCGCCATGGCCATGTGCGAGGCGCCATTTTGCGCGCCCGTAACCTCATGCGCGACGACGCTATTTTGCGAACCTGCCACCCTCACTGCTTCGCTCTCCTCATGTCCCTCATTTTGGTCCTGGATCGACCCTGCCTCACTCTCCTCTACCGGAACCCAGCCGTCTTGATCTGCCATAGCGCGACTTTCAAAATTCGGGTTTTTATTTTTTTTGTAAAACGCAATCAAATTTCGCCGTTATAATTTCGAGCGCGTGAAACGCGCTCCGGGACCGATCCCACTTCCCGACACCAATTGTTACTGACACGACTTATTGAGATGTTATGCTGGGCCGAGCGGAATGGCCGCCGTGTTCGCACAAGTTACCCGATTACACTCGAACGTTGGCCGAATCGCGCTATGCTAAATCAATGAAGGAAAGGACACAACGGCTGGGTTAAATGACACGACACCAGGGGTACAGTTCTCAAGACCTCCGGAGGAGGATATAATATGGGATATGCAGAACGTTTAGATTACACGGACAAGAGGTACAGCACAGAAAGGTGGGCACTTAAACACGGTCTTATCTTAGCCCCGACAGACCACAGATAAACGGGACAAGACTGACTCACACAGGGATTGATGGCAAGGAGGGGCAGGTAGTCGATGCTCAAGGTGCATCTTGGCTCAGGGGCAGAATCGACCCGGTCCGGTCCAGAGATGCGGGAGGTATCGTCGCGCTTGGAGGTGACGTCCTTTCTCCTTCGTAGCTGAGGCGCATCTGACGTCACCTCCGTCTTCCGGCGCATATCCAGCGGGGAGTGACACGCCCTCGGCTCGTTAGCTCCGCCCCAGATGGAATCGGTCCGCCGCTTCTTATTGGGTGCGGGGGGTTACCGGGCTCCGCCCTTGACGAGGAGCTGACAGTGAGCCCCTTCGTGGTAACCCCGTCGGAGCACATGGTCAATGGCGGCTAACCAAGCCGGAGTGAGGACGCGCACTCCCCGCGCCGCTGTTGTTGTTGTTGTTGGTGTTGTGGTTTCATGAGGAAGAGATGCGGGGAGGTATTGGGAGGTCCTAAACTTACTACTGGTGCCATACAATGACATTCTGGTGCAACGAAGAGTCAGAATTAATGGAAACGAGTCCTTAACTGACATAGACTAAGAATAACTAGCAAGATGTCCTATAGTTGTCTACGTGAGATGCGGTGAACCTGGGCACGACATTTAATGGGGGAAAAAGGGGAAGGTCGGGGCTACAGAGTGTTGTTTACAGACAATGGGACTAGGGAATGGGGGATTGGGGATAGTTGGGGAGTATTGGGGAAATAGGGGAATATTTACAAGCGGATATGGATGGAGGCCAAATCCCATATCCGCAACAATATATATATATATATTTATATATATATATATATATATATATATATATATGGATGGGGATTGTCGTATATATGTCCATTAATTACGTACTGTTTGAACGCCGGTTGCATCCTGGCTAATAATTATGTATGTCTATTAATTACATATTGTTGGAATATGCCTTTCAACCCTTTAGACTGCTGAGATCCCTTGGACCTTTGAAGGCCCTTTAAGTCCCCCAAAACCCTTAAAACCACAAAGACTCCAAAGACCTTTTAGACCCCAAGATCCTGAAATCCCCTCCCCCCTCCCCCCCCCCCCAAAGACTCTTAAGACCATTTTTACCTTTAAGACCCTTCAATACTTTAGACACCTTGAGATCCCTTCACCCTTCCAACTTCCAACCTTTTATACAACATTACATTCAACCACTTAGACCTTAACACCCTTATGACCCATTAGATAGCTTGGACCCTTGATCATTTCGAGCTTTAGACAACTTGGACCTTTTTTGATTACAAATAAATAATATCAATAATACAAATTAGTTTATACAAAATAAATGTTTGTATTATGATTGGTGTAAATCATGACAACACAGCAACTGAAATTCAGTCAGGTCATCATCCTCAGTTTAAACAAGCCCGTGCCTCCGAGGTGACGTGTGGTGAGGCGAGCGTACTGAGCCGATTCACGCTAGTAATAACTAATTTGGTTTAATAAAAATCTGAATGAAGAAACCAGGTAAGGAAGCAAAGAAACAACTGTTAAGACGAAAAAAAAAAATACAAAGAAGAGGAGGACGTGCCGATTGGAAAATAAATCATGCTTACGATTATAGAACTTCTCAGACTAATCTACTTAACCTATCCTTATTGCCAACAAATTCTCAAGATATAGTGGACACTCAGCAGGAGAAAAAGGGTTCGAAGATGTGGGAAGGATAAAATAAATAGGAGGATTGTTTCAGGCAGCTACAATTCCCCCACACGTGCCTTGAGGTGGATCTCCGTCTCGTGACCTCGGCGTTGGTGGCACAGGCTACGTGGACCGGTTCCTCCTTGAGTTGTCCAAAGAACCCTGACGACACTCTGTCCAGGGTTTCTGGAGGGGGGAGATAACTCGCGCTCCGCACTCTCCCAGTCATCAGCTCGGACTCGACACATTTAACTTAATGCTTAAAACAGTGAAAACTAGACATAATTTGAAGTTGCCCGATTTGCCTCCATTCACATTATTACAACATTAAACATACATGCACCAAGTTTGATATCCCTTCAGCCATTCTTAAGTTATTGTGGTAAAGAAAACCTATCATGGACAGACAGCCGAACAGACAACCCTAAAACATAATGCCTCAGACAACTTTGTCAGCGGAGGCATAAAAATACAAAGGGATGGATGGGGGACAAGGCCACGCTCAACACTGTCTTGGCAGACCGAAATTGGGGTTTACCATATGTCAATTCTGAACATGCAATTAGGATATAGCTAAATAACCCTTCAACCTGTGGGCGGGTTTTTAATCCACTGCTGTCGCTCGCTCGTATAAACCTTAAATGGTAGGAACTACACACCTCACATCCATGGATATTTCTCGTAATCATATATTTCCGTGAGTCCGATTTACATTCAGGAACAGAACAATTATGGTTAAATATTTTGAAATTGCCACTTTTGTTTAAATCCTGAAAATTGTATTGAAGACGATTTGAATTTCCTGATTTTGCGATAGCAACAGAAGGTTAAAAGACCCCAAAATCTAGCAAAAGTGAGGTAATTAAAACGCACGCAGTACATCTGTGAAAGGCCTCATTAACATTCATCCGTCATTTTGAACGTCCCTTATTGTAGTGATACGAGTCCACTTGGCGTGAGAGGTGGAAATCAAGGTAGCATTCTGAACCAATCCCGCCAGTAGTGCCCTAATCATACACCACTCCCATCGGAACGTTTCCATGGCACTCTTGTCTGTAGAAACTGACATAATTGGTAGATTTATTTTAAACCCTTCATGAATCAATATGAAACGTGTTGCAACTAACCTTTCAAATTTCAGAGTGGGCAAAAGAATACAAGGACAAGATAATCGTGCCCGAGGAAATGCAAGCAGAGATTGATGACTACATGGAGAAATACGACAAGAAGGAGGAGGTGAGCAGGTTTTGGGGTTCCGTATAACAGCAAGTTCGAAAATGCTCAGTTCCAAGCACAGAGGGAAGGTTTTTCCAACTGGATGGTGCGGATCAGGATTTTCGCATTTTATGATTACAGTATACACAAAAAACTTGTACTTTTGCAGGAGGAAGCCAAGAAGAAGAATGAAGCGGACGTTCCAGATGAGGAAGGATGGGTGACCGTCACGAGGAAGGGCCGGCACCGGGGTATACCGCGCACAGCAGTGGTCATGCGCAGGCTACTGCAACGTGAGCGCAAACAGAAAGCTCAACGAGAGCTCCTCAACTTCTACACTTGGCAGCGGCGTGAAAGCAAGCGAGACCGTGAGTGCAGCAACTTGCTTGATAAAGAAGACAGGAATATTTAAGCATATTTGGCAAATAAAATTAGCTCTCCCTCAATTGTAATTATTAATAGATGTGTTTCAGCTGTATATCGGTCTGCATTTAACAGCTGAATGTGTATTTTTTAGCGCTATCTATGACATATTCACGGATGAGCGGGGCGGGATGTGTTAAACTGAAACAATGAACTGATATTTCATGTCCCTTGTCTTTTGGGTAGTTATCGCACACGTACACAATTTAACAAAATACGAGGCAAGAAGAGCCTCTCAGATATTGTGCACAAGCCAAATTACATAGATGGTTGCCATGGCAACAGAATTCAAGCAATCACAGCCATGATCTAATCATGTTGAAATGATGTCATGAGGAATAGATATCTGTGACGTGAAAGCTAAATCTTGAACTTTTTTTTTTAAATATCGCGTAGACAAAAGCACATGGACAAACAATCGATCGGAGGTCATTTTAATGTCCCCTGTCTCCGACTTTGTTTGGAGTCTATGTGGGACAAAACAGGAAAAAACTGGAACACTACTCAGGAGAGCGCATACCTCTGCCAGGGTGAACAGTTTATGTTTTGTATCCCACTGATAGGCCAGACCTGGATCCAGATTTCACCAAAATCAAATCGATTCGGTCATAGCACACACCCAACCTGTCCACCAAGTTTAGTCCAAATCCGTCCACAACTTTTTCAGGTCTTGTTCACAGACAAACAGACAGGGGTGAAAACATAACCTCCATTCACCTTCGGTGGTAGAGGTAAAAAGGGATAATAGAGAAAGTAGATAAGGGGCATAGAGAGAAGGTAAATGTTTGAGGAGAAACTGGACTGGATGGGATGGAAGAGGCACGTATGGTTACAAGAGAGGCTGGGACGAGAAATGGGGGAGTAGTGGTCAATTAACCCTTATTTGTGTATGTAAAAAAAAAAATACATGGCCCCTTAGTATGTGATTTCACGTGATTACATGTCCTGCTGTATTTGTCTCTACTGTGTATGGAGCCCATTGTTGTTGTCTCATGCTCCTCCCTCCAGTGCCCATTGTCACCTCGTGCCACCCCTGTTCTCCAACTCTTACTGACCCGTGTCTTTGTGCCACTCATGTGTGATGTCAGTCTCCTGTGATTTTGTCAATCTGTGAACCTGTTGCAATAATTTACACTATTTCCTTTACCTTTAGCTTTTTTGCCATTTGGCCAATCAAAGCTGAGCATTTTTTTAAATGAAATTCTGAGAATCAAAGCAAGGAAGCCACACGTAGCATTCTTATTCTTTGGTATGGCTCGGCTTGGGGGTCGAACCGCTAACTTCCCATATTGAGAGCGGATGCTCAAACCATTACGCCACCAAGTCTAGTAGAATTCTGCTCCTCCATGAGCTTGGATTTCTGTAATGCACAAATATTAATAGTAAAAACATTTTATTGAGATAAAACAAATCAATCTAACACATCTACAATGTTGCAGATATCATCCAACTACGGAAGAAATTTGAAGAGGACAAGCAGAAGATTGCCCTGATGAAAGCACAACGGAAATTCAGGCCTTTCTGATCTGAACATGAATGTTTTATTTCCATCAAGTGTTTGGAAATGCGATGTTGAGCACGTGGTGCCAATGGTACCATGGTTTTATAGCCCACTCAATAACATTTCCCAAGTGCAAACGGTTCCGTTGCCATTGTGGTTGCAGCCCAGATTAAGGTATTGAATAAATACAAACTGTTGAAAAGTTTTGAGCAAAAAAAAAATATATATAAAAAATTATGTATCTGGGCAACGAGTCTGGGCTTTGGTCTTCTGCAGTTCAGGTTCCTCAATAATTTTCCTTGCATCTGCTCAAGGGACCTGCATTCATCATTGTATGCTTCGGAAGGATGCATAACTGGAGCTTGATTGAGCAGCAGAGTAAGATGGCGGGGTGGTTTGTATGTGAGGGTAGTAAGGAAATGGCTCTGGAGCAGGCTGTGCTGGACCCTTCAGCACCAACTGGAGCAGACTGAAGGACGGGAGGGAGAGATACGAGAAATTAGAGATTACCTGTGGCTTTAGGGAATTGGATTTGGTTTATGACGCGAAAAACAAGTATAGGTCCTACCTGCTAGGTGGCAAGCCCGAGCACACCTTTCGAAGGTCATCTGTAAAGATTTAAAAAGAAGCTTTACAAGAAGCATCACAACCCCCCATTGGCTTATTAATTACAAGTTGTTACTTTGAACATGTACAGATAAAAGCAAAAAATGATTGCATTGCATTAAGTACGTATATTAAAAGATGTTTTGTTGCTGAAACAATTCTGGCAAAATAAATCCTTTACTTTGTCTGAACAATATGCAAGTATAACAGGTTTATTACTCTACTAGGGCTAAACTCGAGCTTAACTATCGACAGTCCATTCTTACCAAGATGAAGGAGCAAATGCTCGTAACTATTTCTATGTCCTTTAGATTTAAACCAAGATTGTTCAATATTTACCCACACACGTGGCACAAAGCTGGATTAAGCAATCGGTTCACTTCAGCCATATGTGTCTGTCTATTTCTATGATCGAGGAACTACTTAATTATTACCCTCGCCAGAGGAGAGGGTATTGCATTTGGGTCTGTTTTTCCGCACATAACGTGAGTATGTGTATTAATTACATTAGTCCCATTAGAACCAATCCCAAGACCCTCTAGATCCTTTACAACCCTAAGACACCAAAAACTCTTAAGAACTTTAACACCCCATAAGACACAATAGACCCCATTAAACGCCATACCGCTAAAACCGTGTAGGCCTCTGACCGTTGCACCCTTTTTCGATGTTTATGGACCACCCCTCCCCCCCCGCCCCCCCCCCCAACCCCCTTCAGCCAATTCCGCCTCTTTTAGAGCTTAAATTGCACCCTTTTGCCACCTTTGACCTTTTAAGGCCTTTACATATTTATAATGAGAAAATTTAGACCATTAATTTGCAATCTATGGCCTTTGATTTTGTACATCCTTCCATCTATTTGCCACACAACATGTACCATACTAAACTTGTCTTGGCAAGGGTCTGCAAACTGATTGTTCTCGTTTTATTTGCGTTTTATATTGTTACGGCCACAGGTTTCAGATGTACCATGAGGGGGAATGCCTGGTTCTCCTCAAACTTACCGGGCCTGAGGCTACCGGGCACAAATAACTTTGTACCATGGCACGTTGCCAGCCAACCGCTAATGCCAATTGGTCCGCCACGTGGTTACCGCGTTCTCCGTCTAACTTACCGTTTATCTGTTCCATGCACTTTCCAATCGGGGAACTCGCCCTCGGCTATGCACCAATCTTGTGTTAATTAGATCTTGATAAGGGCGACTGAGCTTTACCGCTGATGTGTGTCTGATGTGCGTGCCAGGACCGGAATAAGCCAATTAGTTGGGGAATTCAATCTCCCAGTCTAACCTAATGTGCAAATAGCGCTGGATCAATGGAGGAAATGATGGGCACATACAAATTGGACAGGAACGTCAACAAGGGATTTGTTTGTACAAGGCATACGTGGGATCATGCAAAAGTGGGAGGGAACTTGAGGGCTTTAATGTTGAGTGTGGGGGAAGATAAAAGCAAAGCGAACAATGGGGGAATGCAGATTCAAAATGTACAAGTGATCGCAAGCCATGGAGGGTGCAGCTATATTTACATGCAGAAAAGAAAATGTATGAGATGCAGACTTAATTATAGGCCTTATCTACCAACTATACACAATACAGGGCACCCATCAGAAAATGCACGGGAGAAAAGAACAGAATATAGAGAAAGTGCGAGTGTCAACAGCCTCTTGCTTACCGGGCGAAAGACGTGCTTCCGCAACCCAAGCGCTAAAGGAGAGGGGAGCAATACTTGTGGCGTCTAAGGTGGGTTGAGTATAGATGGTGCAAAAGAGCTGTGAAGGTGCATGAGCAGTGGTGAAAAACTAAGAAAGATGAGAAAGGAAAGTGTGAGATAATATCCTACTGTGTGATGGCCTAAAAGATATATGTAGCATGGTTTGGCTTTGGCCTTAGTATGTATGCACTCGCTCAGTCTGCCCACCATTTCAGCTCCCAGCTCCAACCCTCCAACTTGAGCGCCACCACTCGGGCCCAGATCGTCCACCACCAACACACATGCAGAGAGTGCAGGCAGGAACAGTGACGCAGGCAGAGAGAGCCTTCTCCCACGGCGCTTTTATAATACCTTAACGAGGGCGGGGCCTAGAAGTGGAATCTAGAAGGTTTTCGGCAGAATCCGGGATGCCGATTGGCTCATCGCCGCTTTGCCCCACCCTCGCCAGACTTTCACAGCCAATTTCCATCAGATGATACTTCCGACACGCCACGGGACGGAGCTCTGCGGTTTAACATGGATGGGAGGGGTAGTGGCATCTTCTCTGTGTGGGACGACTTATTGGAACGCGTAATTGCTTGTTAAATACAGGCAGAGCGATTACATGCTCACAGGACGCTAAGGGCTAATTAACGCCTGTCTGTTCTGATGTGTAACACAGTCCGGCGAACCAAAGCACTGGCCGTCGCCTCCAGCGATTCCCTCTCCGTGCTTCCTGCAGTAAACGCTGCTTGGTGGATGAGGTGAGCGAGCAAGTCGTGTGTGATTGGAGCAGAGGTTGTGACGAATGGCGCAGTGAGGTTTCCGGGTGGCAATAAACGGCGTGTGCAATGTCATGGAATTTAACGTGCGTAGGAAACAAGTGTCACTAAAAATCTGTATTCATAAACGGTCATTGTGATGTACTTATGTGTCGTGTAAAGAGAAGATTATGGGGAATAAAGGAAAGGGGCCGTTTGGTTCCGGGCGCGCAATTTGAACCGGCTTTTGGCGCGATACGCAAATTCCTCCTGGCGTGCCTATAGGAATAACTACACTGAGGGACCTGTATGTTGGTTGCAATTACCTTCGGGGCCGGTTCACAGAACCAGCAACAATATTTAGAACACGCATCAGAACACTAATCTGCAGTTCAGCAGTGATTTGGCTCTGAATTTGCCAAATTTAATGGAATATCGTCCCAAGCACATATGTGCACTTGCGGTTATAGCAATTGCGACCTCATAATCTAATCTGTTTATCTTTGCTAATTATACATACTTGTACCATCTTTGACTAGGTTCCCTTCAGCCGTTCTGTTATTGTGGTAACGAAAACCTATGGCAGACTATTCTAATAATATGTCTATGGGGTCTATAGGTTGGAACTACAGAAATGTCCTCACTGGACCATCACGGTAAGTATGACAGTTGTTACGGATTCGGCCCTTCCGTGGTGGTGGTTTTCATCCACGTGAAACATTTCTGGTTAGGTATTATTATTATTATTATTATCGGGGTTGGAAGGAAACGGCGATTATGGTCGTTTAAAGGGAATGGTTATTGTGATTAAAAGGTTAAAAGCGCTCATGGTAAAAATGAAACAGGAAATCGGATCGTGAACCGGAAGACATCGAGCGAGAAAGAAGAGGTCGTGAGGCAAAGGGCAGGGAAGACGTGTGGCGAAGCTCCGTACCTAGCGTGGTCGAGCGTACATCGCGAGTGAACTTTGAGTCCTTGAAAGGAATATCGTGCGATAGGTGTGATCGCCGGAATATTGAGGAACCTGCATAGTCAGGTATCGGCATTGAGGTTCCGGAGAATCCTTGCCAAGAGGCTCCGGCATCCGCCATTCTGCCCCGCACGCTGCGTCCACCGAAGAAGGTTTTGGTGCGTGGCAACTTTTCTCATCCTCCGGCCGTCTGCCGGGATGCGTGTGTGTGCGAAAGCGGCGTTTGAAGGTTACACGGCGGTTCGCGGATTGAACAGCGAACGTGTACGTCGGCGCGCGTCTTTGGGGATTTTCCATTCTACCGCGAGTTGCTGGGTGTTGGACCACGTGACTTCTGTGCCGCTTTGACCGCCTACGCCTCGATTGATCTTGATTGGACATTGTTCCCATGATCGCTGGAGCAAATCAACTTCGCCTTGGAGAGTTATAGAGACATTGGGGAGTGCCGTGAGTTTGAGATAAGTACTAGATAAGATGGTACCATCTTAAGATTTTGATTGTCTGGATTTGCTATCGTTATTGGTGATGTTATTGTTGCGGATTTGGGAAACCCTGCACTTGGTGTAATTATTGTAAATATCACCCTCTGTAAATAGTAATTCTTTGTAAATACCTCCATCAATTGGTAAAGGTCAAAGGTCGTCCCTTCAGCTAGTCCATCACATACACGTAGCAAATCATAGGCTTCCCTCAATAGTTATTTCTTTATTCTATGTCAGTATAAGGCTCTGTTTTTCCACTAGTTCATTGCATTGCACCGAATCAAATAAGGTAGAATCCCTTTTTAATTGCCCAAGAAATTGTATTGCCAACCGCAATGGCCAACTGCATTCGCCGCCATGCCATGTGGTCTAACTCGGGGAAGAAGAGCGTGCCCGCCCATCGTCATCGGGAGGATGAGTCAGCCAAGCACCAGGAACAAGGCGTGGCTTTGCCAACGCCTCATCAAAGGGCGGGATCGGTGAGCCCTCGCGACCAATCAAGGCCGAGGTGAGCTCACCGATGGGCATTTCCAAAAGGCCGGCGGTTTGATCGCCACGCGCCTCATAAAAGGAGGTTGAGAGGGACTGCTTCAAGAGAGGTGTGAAGGACGAGAGAGTTGAAGGAGCCCGAATCGAGAGTCCTGTCAAGAGAGACGCGCAACCTGCGGGAGTATGAGTTCAAGGGAGACGCTGTTCCGACCAGCCTTGCCACGACAAGCTCCGACGCGTTGCTGCGAGCATCCCGGCGGTATGGACCCGAGGGTGGAGAGCGGGCGGCTGCTCGCTCCCGGCCCGGCCGTTCTGCAGTCCCACCTGAACCTTCCTCCCCTTCCAGCCATTCGTTCCTGCCTTCATTCCCCATTCGTGTAAGTCTGACTGTCGTCTGTCTGTCTGGGGTTTAAGTTAAGCTTGTTATAAGAATTGCACTGTCTTCTTCTTCTTCTTCTGTAAGTTATTTTCGTTTCTTTCCTTCTCTCTTGGTTTCTTTGGTTTTGTACAATAATTAGTAATAAATACCTGTGTTCTTCCTACCTTTGCCTTCTTTCCTTCACATCCGTTCGTTTTAGAGGTTTCCACATTGAGTTCCTGTGGCACGATTTTGGCCAACGCATATGAATCGGGTTTAGTCTTTGTTGATTGGCTCGAACAGCGGGCTGCTAAAACCGCTCGGCAAAATAACATCTTGTCTGTGGTTTCGAGCGGAGTTACCCACCTGCCTTGTGGAGGGATTGCCGGAGGCGTACGGGAATCCCTTGACCAATCGCTTCGGGCAATCCCACCCCACAGGGGAGCAGGGTAGCTTCAGGATCGGAGACGGCCAGTGCAAATAGAAGGGGGATTACCCCCCCCTCACCCCCCGCTAAGGGGAGTGCCGTACTCCGTTTCCGTAACATTATTCCTGCGTGATTTTTAATATATTGGTTTGTTTATAACCATTGGTGTGGTTTCCTTATCGATTTCGACACGGAATAATATATATTTTCTGCCGTGGCTCCTCCCAGGGTTCGGAGGTATTCCCGGGGTTCGGAGGTATACCGAGACCAGAAGGTCGAGGAGGAGCACGTAACACAGTGAAGAGGAATTCACCATGCAGTAGGTAGAACCTAACCTCTAGAGCAAAGCAGGGCACCCATGGCCATGGAGAGCTGCATCGCCTGGGCGAAGCGTTCCAGCGAAAGTTGTAATCTTGGTGTGGGACACAAGGGGTTAAACTCCTGACCCCGACGTTTGAGTTCACTCACGAGTGTTGAGACCTGGTCTAGGCTGATCAAAGCCAGCCTTCCCAAGAGTTTCTTCTCGGCCATGTGGCTATAAAGCAACTGCAGCACCTGGTAATAAGGGCAGGGAAACAAGAGGTCCAAGTGATTATCAGCAACGGCTTGTGAAGCTAACTTGCCAAGATGGCGGTGTTGCCCATACTGTTGATATTTACCTGCAAGACGCCAAGATGTAAACGGGAGTACATGAGAGTTTGGTCATCCTCGGCTCCCTCTCCTTCCTGTTTGAACTTCTCACTCTTCTGTTCGTTCATAATGACCGTGCTGGAACCAAGCGCATCTGTGAATCGGTCAGGATGAGCTAAACCCACATTATTTGTGTTACCACATTCAAAAAGCCAGATTTCCAGTGTCATTGGCTTTGGCAGGGTCAAGGGTATACATTGATCGAAATTTTCTCAAAAACTGTCTTTTGTAAAAAAAAAAAAAAAATTCATTCATAACATCGAGTTTCCCATATAATAAGAAGAGAAAAACGCAACTTAAACAAGGCCTCCATCTTCCTCTATGGATCTTCCTTGCGGACTTCCTCTCTGGTCGTAGTCAACGTGTGGCCCTGAATGGATTTCTCTCATCTCCCCTTCCTGTTCAGGCTGGAGTTCCCCAAGGCAGTGTTCTAGGCCCTGTGTTTTTTCTGGTCTTCATCAATGATCCCTCTGACTCTCTGGGAAATCCTCGCTATCTCTTTGCTGATGACTCTACTCTCTGCCACTCCACACCTCATCCCTCAGATCGGTAGTCTGCAGCCTCCTCACTCTCTGCAGACCTGGACAAAATGACAGACTGGTCAAACAAGTGGAACATGTCTTTCAATCCTGACAAATCTCACACTCTCACTTTGTCTCTCTGAAAAGACCGACTGGACAACCCTCCCATCCACTTTCTGAACAATCTTCTTGAAGAAGTTCTGTCACTGAAGCTTTTGGGTCTCGCTATCTGCCATGATCTTTCCTGGGAAAACCACATTTCAAAGCTGGCCTCCAAAGCCAGTCGCTGACTGGGCATCCTCCGTCGTGCGAAGTCCTTCCTTGGCACACCTGAGCTCCTCACCACATACAAGGCTTTCATCTGCAGCTCAATGGAATACTGCTCTCCCTTCTGGGCTGGTGCTCCTGCCTCACACCTGGCTCGGCTTCACGCTGTTGAAACCAAAGCTTTCAGAATCATTGGAATCTCCCGCGATGAAACTGATTCTGAGGGCCTTTCACTCGCTTACCGCAGGCAGCTTGGTGGTCTTTGTCTTCTACCGACTCCTCTCCGGCCTTGCTCCCCCAGCTCTCTGTGCTCTGTGCCCCAAATATTCCTACAGGTCACACAAGATCTGCCAGCAACCCTCTTCTGGTGAAACTGCCAAATCAAGACTCTGCTCACCTTCACTCTTTCATTCCTCTTTTCTCCTGCCTCTGGAACAAACTCCCTCACTCGCTTCAATCCCACTCCTCCCTCCAGGTCTTTAAAACAGCTGTTCACCACCATCTCTTATCTTCCCCCATCCAAAACCTTGATCTTTTCTACCCCCATTAATTCACCCCAGATCCACTTTTTGGAAATACCGACTTCTTTCCTGGAAGTCCTAGCAGTGTCCATGTGTTTTATACCTCTCCCACCCCCCCAAACTCCCCCTTTCTCACACCTCCTCCTCCCAAGCCCTCTCCCTCCCACAGATCTCCCGATGTCCCTGTTCTCTACTGTTGTACTTGTGTGATTCCCCCCTCTCCCTCCATCTTGTGGGACTCCCTTTATTATATTATGTTTTATGTGTCCGTTTGTTTTTTGTGTGATTAATGTTAGCTCTTACACGAGCCTCGATCTTGTATACAAAAAAAGAAAAAGAAAAAAAAAGGCCAATTCAGCAGTCTCCATTCATAATTTGTTTTCAGGAATATCAGCAACCTGTTATATATACAGCACAATATCACCAGCGATCCCATCTGTGTTGACAAAATCAAACCTGCGTCGGCCTTGCTGCCCACCCATGTGACCAGGGGTGACAGAACACACCATGTGATTAGCCCAGCGAGTGGCGTGAGGTCGAGGAAGCCCTGGGGACTGCTGGCCGGTATTGGACTGTTCAAGAAGTTGTGTAATGTCAGTTGTGGTTTTTCGCAAACCCAGGTGACCACCACGTTCAGCAGATTTGGTGGTGGAGTAAAAGCACCTGTTGAGCACAGAGGAGAGGAGTATGACAACAGATACACTTGGCCCTTGTTAGCCAAGACAGGAACATGATCCGAAACTCGAAGGGCACTCGGAAGAGCACATACCTCTGCCAGGCTGAACAGTTTATGTATTGTATCCCACTGATAGGCCGGATCTGGATTCGGACCTAAACCAAAATCTAATCGGCTTGTTGTCACCTAACCAACTCATTCGATCTCTCAATGGTGAAGAATTACTTAAAAAATTAAATAATTTTCGTATCCAAATCCATATTCAGATCTTCACCGAAATCGAATAGAGTTGTGACAGTTGTTGTTGAGTCGTCTTGTGACACATCCAACCAGTCCACCAAGTTTCGTCCAAATCTGTCCACAACTTTTTGAGATATCCTGCTATATATCGGTTTTATCTCTATCTCCAAATGGTGAAAAATCACTTTAAAAGTTCTACGAGCCAGATCCGAATCTTCACCAAAATCTAGTCATTTCGTCGTCACATACCCAACCTCCACCAAATATCGTCCGAATCCGTCCACAACTTTTTGAAATATCTTGTTCACAAACAAGCAGACAAACAAACAAGAAGACATCATGCAGACCATGATACTTGCAAAATCTATTTATTGACTCAATATACAAATGCTGTTCAATTTTCAAGACAATCGGATTAAATATGGTGATTTTAGAAATTTGACCTCCAGGTGACCTTTGACCTCAATCAATAGGCTTCTCAATTGACAACCTCTACAACTAGGTGCGGTTTCATGACGATCGGTTTAGAATGTAATGTATATGTAAATGTGACCTGTAAGCCGGTGACAAACAAAAAAAGACGAATAACAAGCAACCGACCAATATACTTGAAATCTTTTTGATTTTGCAAGTAACAAACAGACAGGGGTGAAAACATAACCTCCATCCACCTTCGGTGGCGGAGGTCACGATTACACTTTTAATCCTAACTCAATCAATATATTTTTCATTCGTCTACTAATGTATGTTTGACAATTATCGACTGCATTCATAATGTGCGTGCATTTCAGCACGTACCCAGAGTTATGGAAAAATAATTATATGGCAGACTTGGGAATAGCCCAATACCTCCTGACCTTGTCTGAAATTAGACTTCAATCACGGTGAAGCACGAATAGCCTGCCCGAGACAGGTGAAACGAATTGCTAATTTTAAAAGACAGAGCTAAACCATTATGCTCGTTATATAAAAAGTTACTGTCTCAATGTCGATCTCAAAAAAATAAATAAATCTAAATTTGCTTTGTGGACATGCTTACTTACAAGGTGATAGGTGTGTGTGTGTGTGTGTGTGTGTGTGTGTGTGTGTGTGTGTGTGTGTGTGTGTGTGTGTGTGTGTGTGTGTGTGCATGCTTCCCCTTCCCACCCTTCAACAGGAGGATTATTTCCTTCACACACCAGAGCTCAGATCATACAGGGTAGTGATGGCTGTGATGAGCTGGCAGCAGAAGCGTGGACTTGTGGTGACGGCCTGTTGCAATGTCGTTATGACAACGGGTACCAGCGAGCAATAGTCCTCCACCAGGGACTGTACGAGCTCCGTGCAGAATGGAACGGGTGTTCTCTGCAAATATTCCATAGATCCAGAAGAACACGCACAACAGAACTATGGATATTGCTTTGGATCTGCAGTAATTCCCTACCCAACTTGTACACTCCAGCTTGGGCATGGTAGCAAGTATAAAGCACTCCAAGGAGTATAATTATAAAGATAACTTTGTTAAACAATTGGCAAAAAAACATCTCTGAATATCTAATAAAAATAAACTCTAACCCAGTGACGTCAGAAGATCGCATTCCTCACCTGTGTGACAGGTTATTGGACATCTGCAGTACATAATACATATATATGGCTCTGTGGTCATAATAGCAAAGCCAAAGCTTGAGGTGAACATTGCATTTCATTAAAATGTATAGCTTGAAAAAGCTGTCCCCGCGCGCACGCTTTCGAAGTTAAGTAATTTTTCACAATTGTTTTTGTCGAATCTGTATCTTTCTTTCGGTGTATGTACCTATTGGGGTGACTTTAATAGGTTTCTCGGTGTTGGTTTTTCATACCTGTGTACAGAATCGTCGTTTTTTTCGTATCGTGTATTCTGAGGCCTGGTGTAGTACTAGTAGGCTACCGTGTCAGCCCTTGGCTTGAGGCTTTTTTTTTTGTCTCAGCGGTTCTTCGATCGCGCTGCAAATTACTTTCGGTCTCTGTTTTTCACGGTCTTTTCACCCGATACTTCCTTGTTTTAAAATCTAAAAAAAAAAACCTAAAAAAAATATTTTCCTTCTCTGTTCTTATCCGTTTGTTCGTTCTTATTTGTTCATTCGTTCTTCGACCACGTTGTTCGTGATCACGTGATCACGTTGTTAAAAAATGTTTCATCTGTCCCCTGAAGAACTTTATTTTGTCATATTCTATAACACCTTTTTCTTCTTCTTCTATAAAAGGATGCTTTCGACTTGCTCACCAAAACTATTCATTCCAAAAAAAAATTCCATCTCTTACAGTGCATCTTTCATTCATTCCCTAAACTCTCCAGAACTCCACCCATCCTTCAGCATCCTCAAATGTATTTTTGACTTGAATGTCTCAAGAAACTCATTTTGCAATAAATGTTCGTTTCCCATTAATCGTACACTTTTCAAAATCCAATCTCACCCCTTCCCTCCAAATCTTCCCCATCACCCATCTTTCAAATCTTCCCCCTTGCCCCTCCCCCCCCAAATCTTCCCCATCACCCATCCCTTTCAAATCTCCCCCCCTGCCCCTTCCCTCCTAAACTCCCCCCACACCCCTCCCCTCCGAGACTCTCCCTCACTCCTCCCCTCCTAGACTCCCCTCTCACCCCTCCTCCTCAAAGCGTCCTCCCCGCTTCTTCCCCCTTCCAACTTTCACCTTCTTCTCCCTCAACCTTCTGCCTCACTCTTCCCCCTCCTCAAATAACACCTCACTGCACCTCACCCAATCACCATCAAACCTTTTGTCTGCCCCATTCTTCCCTTTCTCCAAGCTATTCTGTAATCTCTGACACACATTCAACAGCTCTCCCTACCTCTTCCTCCTCTTCCACATCTTACCCTACCACCCCCCCCCCCCCTTGTTCTGTATCCGATGCTCCCCCTTCCTCTTCCTTAACAGTATGGACCTCAAACATCCGGGGCCTTCGCTCAAACTTAACTGATCTCTCCATACAGGTTGCTTCTGACAAACCAGACGTGATCTGCTTAACAGAAACTTTCCTCCTTCATGATGTCTGATTCCTTGGTATCTTTCCCAGGTTACTCCCTCCTCCGGTATGATAGACCTGAGCCTCGTCCTGGAGGTGGGGTTGCTATCTTTATAAAAAAACTCTGTTCCTCACTCGCCCTGCACTGCCCTCTCTCCACCTCACCCCCAGGAATACCTTTGGCTACGGCTTCCCCTTCGCTCCCACCTTTTGTTCATATGTGTGTTGTACCGTCCACCAAACAGTGATGACTCCATCTACATCTCGCTGTCTGATAATATGGACCAACTTCTATCTACCCATCCCAACTCTCTCTTCCTCATATGTGGTGATTTCAACTGTCACCATGCCAGTTGGCTGGGGGTGGGTACCTCTCTCACCAGCCATGGCTCTTCAGCAAAGGACTTCTGTGACTCACTGGGACTGACACAATCTGTCAATTTCCCAACCCGGATCTCAGTCAACGGAGCATCTTCTCTTCTGGACTTGGTTATGACTAACTTCCCTGAAAATGTCTGCTGCTCTTCTTCTGCTCCAATCGGCTCTTCTGATCATGTGCTTGTTAAAGTGGACATCTCTCTGACCATTCTCAGAGAGCCTCCTCAGCGTCGACGAGTCTGACATTTCACTCAGGCCAACTGGCACGGTCTTCAAGCAGCCATCAATCATCTGGACTGGTCTCCCATCTCTACTGCCTCTGACATCAACTCATCCTGGGAATTCTTCCAAAGTAAATTGCTCTCTCTCATGCACAGATTTATCCCATCTCGTCTTCAATTGTCATACCCTTCCTCCCGTCCATGGTACACGGAATCTTGTGGTGAGGCTATTGCCCAGAAACAACTTGCTTTCGTCTCCTGGAAAGCAAATCCAACGGAAGGAAATCTCATTTCCTTTCACAAAGCCCGAAACAAGTGTGTCCACCCTGAGAGCCAGGAAACAATATCTCTCCGTTCTCAGGACCGAACTCTCTTATCTGTCTCCCTCTTCCAAATCCTGGTGGCGTCTGGTCAAATCTGTTTCTGGTGTTTCTTCCCCCTCCATCCCTTCCCTCACCTCAAATGGCCACACGGCTGACTCCGCACGTGAAAAAGCTGAATGCCTCAACTCTGTGTTTGCCTCTAAATCTTGTGTCCCAAACCCATCCCTCTCTGTACCCACCATACCCAGCTGCTCCTGGACTCATTGTCCTTTCCTCCCGACAAGGTGGAAAAGTTTCTGTCAACCCTCGACTCTGATTCTGCAACTGGACCTGACGGCATCAGCCCACGGGTCCTAAAATCATGTTCTTCTGCTCTTTCACTCCCTCTCTCTGTTCTCTTCACCCTCTCTTTTGCTCAAGGTCATCTTCCATCTGCTTGGAAATCTGCCAACATCACCGCTTTGCACAAAAAAGGTGCAAAAACAGATCCCAGCAACTACAGACCAATCAGCCTTCTCCCAATTATCAGCAAAGTCGTGGAATCCATCATTGCTTCAGATATGAAATCTTTCCTCTTCTCCAATGGCTTGATCTCTGATCATCAATTTGGTTTCAGACCTGGACACTCCACTCTGGACATGCTGCTTTTGCTTTCTCAACAATGGATGGAGGTCCTCAATGCCAAACAGGAAATTAGAGCAGTCTCCCTTGACATATCACATGCCTTCGATATGGTCTGGCACCCCGCTCTGCTCACCAAACTCTTCTCTTTTGGTATCCATGGAAATCTCCATGCGTGGCTGGCGGACTTCCTCTCTAGTCGTAGTCAACGTGTGGCCCTGAATGGGTTTCTCTCATCTCCTCTTCCTGTTCAGGCTGGAGTTCCCCAAGGCAGTGTTCTGGGCCCTGTGCTTTTTCTGGTCTTCATCAATGATCTCTCTGACTCTCTTGAAAATCCTCCCTATCTCTTTGCTGACGACTCTACTCTCTGTCGCTCCATTCTTCATCCCTCAGATCGGCAGTCTGCAGCCTCCTCACTCTCTGCAGACCTTGACAAAATCAGACTGGGCAAACAAGTGGAACATGTCTTTCAATCCTGACAAATCTCACACGCTTACGATGTCTCTCCGAAAAGACCGACTGGACAACCCTCCCGTCCACTTTCTGAATAATCCTCTCCAAGAAGTTCTGTCACTCAAGCTTTTGGGTCTCACTATCTGCCATGATCTTTCCTGGGAAAACCACATTTCAAATCTGGCCTCCAAAGGCAGTCGCCGACTGGGCATCCTCCGTCGTGCGAAGTCCTTCCTTGGCACACCTGAGCTCCTCACCACAAACAAGGCTTTCATCCGCAGCTCAATGGAATACTGCTCTCCCCTCTGGGCTGGTGCACCTGCCTCACACCGAGCTCGCCTTCACGCTGTTGAAATCAAAGCATTCAGAATCATTGGAATCTCCTGCGATGAAGCTAACTCCAAGGGCCTCTCACTCATTCACCGCAGGCAGGTTGGTGGTCTTTCCGTCTTCTACCGACTCCTCTCTGGCCTTGCCCCCTCAGCTCTCTCTGGGCTCTGTCCCGCAAATATTCCTACAGGTCGCACAAGATCTGCCTGCAACCCTCTTATGGTTAAACTGCCAAAATCAAGACTCTCTGCTCACCTTCACTCCTTCATTCCTCTTTTCTCCCGCCTCGGGAACAAACTCCCTCACTCTCTTCAATCCCACTCCACCCTCCAAGTCTTTAAAACAGCTGTTCACCACCATCTCTTATCGTCCCCCATCCAAAACCTTGATCTTTTCTACCCCCGCTAATTTCACCCCAATTCCACTTTTTGAAATACCAACTTCTATCCAGGAAGTCCTTGGTGTCCTTGTTTTTTATACTTCTCCCTCCCCCCCCCCCCCCCCTTCCCATGCCTCCTCCCCCCGGGCCCTCTCCCTTCCACATATCTCCCTGCTCTCGGATGTTGTGTTTGTGTGCTTCCCCTTCTCTCCCCATCTTGTCTTCCGCTCCCTCTTTTTGGGTATTTTGTTTGTCTGGTTGATTAGTTTGTGAAGTAAATGTTAGCTCTTTCACGAGCCTCGATTCAGTATCCAAAAAAACAACTGAATAAAGGCTGTATTGCCATGACCAGCAATTCCTTATGAACACCTTGTCGAACACCACACTGTCCTTCCTTCTTTGCCTCAATAAATAAGAAATAAAATGCTGGAGAAATTAAGTACAACCACAAATGCCTTAACCATTTAGGAGCTGAAGCGAGTCAAAAAGGGGATTTCAGGAGAGCCCGAAGGGTGGGCCCAACTGTCAGATTTGCCAAATCCATGGTGCACGGCTGGAAACTCTATGCTGGACCGAGTTAAAGTTAGGTTTTGAGAGCCAGGAAATAGCTCAGGCCACCACTACAGCTGCAACTAGACCAGTACTTGGTAGAGCGCACACCTCCACCAGGCTGTGCACTTCACCTTTTGTATCCCACTGATAGGTCGAATCTGGATCCAGACCTGAACGAAAATATAATCGGCTTGTTCTTGTCACATACCCAACCTATCCACCAAGTTTTGTCCAAATCCATCCACAACTTTTGAGATATCCCACTCACAGACCAACAGGGGTGAAAACATAACCTTCATCCACCTTTGGTTGCAGAGGTAATGATGCTGATGTTGACCAAGTAAGTGAAGTGAAGCTTTATGTGCAAGTCCCCTTTTTGGAGCACCTTGGTCCAAGTGAAGTTCAAGCACCTTGGTCCCCTTTTTGAAGCAACGTTTTAAGGCCGGATGCCCTTCCTGCCGCCAACCCTATTAGTCGCCTCTTGCGACACACAGGGAATTACCAGTGAACTGGTACTCAATTTGCCGACCTCAGAAGTATGACAGGCTGAGTCAACCCCCTGGTGTTAATTCAGCGATGACCAGGATTCGAACCCAGGATCCTAGGATCCCAAGCTGGCACCCAAACCGCTAAGCCAACCGGAAAGTCCTCCATGAGTGTGAAATAAATGCAATATATATATATTGTTGCGAATATGGAATTTGGCCTCCATATCCGCTTGTAAATATTCCCCTATTTTCTCCAATACTCCCCAACTTTCCCCAATCCCCCATTCCCTAGTCCCATTGCATGTAAATAACAATCAGTAGAGCCGACCTTCCCCTTATTCCCCCATTAAATGTCGTGCCCAGGTCCACCGCACCACATGTAGACAACTTTCGGACATCTTCCTAGTTATTCTTATTCTATGTCAGTTAAGGCCTCGTCTCCATTAATTATGACTCTTCGTTGCACCAGAATGTGATTATATGGCATCAGTAGTGAGTTTAGGACCTTTCCCATACCTCCTTCCATCTTCTTCCCCAACAATTACAACAACAACAGAGGAGATGGCGGCGGAGCGGGGGAGGATGCGTCCTCACACCGGCTCGATTAGCGCCATAGACCATGCGCTCCACGGGGTTACCACGAAGGGGCTCCTTGTCAGCTCCTCGTCAAGGGCGGAGCCTGGTAAACCCCCCGCACGCACCCAATGAGAAGCAACGTGCCGATTCCACGAGGCGGAGCTAACGAGCCGAGGGCGTGTCACTCCCCGCCGGATATACGCGGCCCCGCGCCGGATGTGACGAGAGATGCGCACCCAGCTTGGAGAAGGAAAGCCACCTGCGAGCGCTGAGTCAGATGCGCCCCCAGCTTGAGCAGACAAGACGCCATCCGAGCGCTGCGACCTCCCCGCATCTCTGGACCGGACCGAGTCGATTCTGACCTTTGAGCCCAGGTGCACCTGGAGCCATCGATCCTGCCTTTCCTAGCCATCAAACCCCGTGTGAGTCAGCCTTTTGTCCCGTTTATCTGTCGTCTGTTGGGAATAATATAAGATTGTGTCTAAGTGCTTGTCTTTCTATGCTGTCCCTCTTGTAGTTGTAATCTAACCTTCCGCCTTAATATAACCTCCTCCGGAGGTCTTGAGAACTGAACCCCTGGTGTCGTATTGTGTTATTGTAATCCAGCCGGGTGTCTTCTTTTTCTTATTGAGCCAGCATCGCGCGACTTCGTCAACGTCGAGTATAGTCGGGTAATTTGTGCGGACACGACGGCCATTCCGCTCGGCCCACTTTAACATCAAAGTCGTGTCTGTAACAATTGGTGTCGGGAGTGAGATTCGAGGCCCGACCAAATTTTGAAAAAAAAAAAACGAATAGAGGAAAAAAAAAAATTTGGTCAAAATTTGGAGCGGCCGAAATTCGTTTTGTTTTACAAAACCCGAATTTTGAAAGTCGCGCTATGGCGGATCAAGACGGCTGGGGTCCGGTTAGGGAGAGTGAAGCAGGGTCGGTCCAGGACCAAATTGAGGGACATGAGGGACATGAGGAGAGCGAAACAGCGGGGGTAGCAGACGCGCGAAATGGCGCCTCGCACATAGCTACGGCGGCCGCACCCGCTGCACAAGTGGGAGGGATGGCCCAGATGCAGGTCCTCATGGAGCAATTTATGGCGCAAATGCAGGCGTCCCTCAAACTGCAGAGTAACCAATTGGGGAACCGGATGGATGCTCAGAGTGAGCAAATGAGGGACGAAGCGAGGGGTACCGGTGAGAAGTTAGACAATAATTTTGAGGAGTTAGACAAGAAAATTGGGAAGTTAGACAATAATTTTGAGGAGTTAGACAAGAAAATTGAGAAGTTAGACAATAATTTTGAGGAGTTAGACAAGAAAATTGGGAAGTTAGACAATAATTTTGAGGGGTTAGACAACGGGATAAAAGAAGTGAAAAATGGGTTAATGGGGGTAGAAAATAGAATGGCTGCCCAGGAGAATCAGATAGAGGGAGTGAAAAATGGGTTAGAGGGGTTAGAAAACAGTATGGAAGGCAAATTGAGGGACATGAGGGACCAAGCGGAAAGGGAAGTTAAACAAATGGAGCAGCAGATAGAGGGGGTCAGAATGGGGGTAGAAACCAAACTGGATGCTCACAGGGAGGAAATGCAGCAGATGAGGGTGGCATCTGGGCAGGAGATGCAAGTGATGGGAGAGGAGATCAGAAGAGGAGTGAGTGAGGAGGTCGAAGGAGTGCGCGAGGAGGTGAGGCACTGTGAGGAGCACATGGAAAAGGAGGTGAGAAAGGGGACTGTAAAGTTACAAGGGGGCATAGAGGTCCTGACGCAGGAGGTGGAACAGCTGACGGAGGGACAAAAAGAACTAACGGAGCAGGTTCAAAGGAACACTGCGGTATTAGGAGGGTTAAAAGTGACACAGAAAGAACTAAAAGACGACTTGATAGCGACGAAGAGGGAATGTCAGATGGTACGTGAGGGACTGACAACGAGGTTGGACGAGGTGGTAGAGGTAATGGAGACGAAGGACCGGCAGGTGAGGACGCACATGGAAACGGTCAAGGTAGCCTTGGAGGACGAGCTTGAGGAGACGTACCGGGGAATAAAAGAGGTGAAGCACAAATTAGAAGAAGTGGAAGAAGGGATGAGCGAAATTAAGAAGCGACGGAGAGGGGATAAGAAAGAGATAAAAGAAGAGATAAAAGAATTGGTCCAAAGTCTGTGTTTGGATCGTGATGATGTGCTCATTAACCGGATGAGGGATTCGCAGGTGATGGAGGAGAAGCGAAGAGGAAGAGGACCCGGTGTAAGTGGTGACCAATATGGTCGTGCGTATGATGCGCCAGGGGATTTAATAAGCTTGGGGGTCGAGATGGACCCGGGTGTTCGTGAGAGGCCGTTGGTGAAGTGTGCGACAGGTCTGGTGAGCGAAAGAGGAGGTGTGCGAGAAAGTCCGACTCTGGGGTGTGTGAGGAAAAAGTGCGTGCCAAGGAGTGAGGGTGCTGGCGAGAATGAGTCGGTCGTAGCGCGTGTGCGAGGGGGCACATGGAAGCGCAGTGTGGTGAGTGTTACAGAGGATGTGACGGGAGAGTGTGCGCGAGGAAGGTGTGTGACGGACAGGGGCATGGGGAAAGAGTGCGCTGTCAAAGGCAAGGAAGAATGCACAGCTGTGGTGAGTGTTACAGAGGGTGTAACGGGAGAGTGTGCGCGAGAAAGGTGTGTGACGGACAGGTGCATGAGGAAAGAGTGTGCTGTCAAGAGTAAGGGTGAGTGCGCTGTCAGGAATGGAGGTGAAAGTAGTGAGAGTGACATGGAGCGTGAGTTAGTTGTGACAGGTGAGCGAGGATGTACACCTGGGATGGAAGGATGCACACCTGGAATGGTAGAGCGTGAGTGGGAATGCACGCTGGAGTTGGTGGTGAGGCACGTGGTTGGGTGTGCGAATGAGAGCACACCTGTGATTGTCACAGAGGAGGTGACCGAGGAGGGGGCGCGAAGAGGTGTATTGGTGAGGTGTGCTACCAACGAGTGTGTGCCAAAGTGTTCGGTGGTCAGGTGTGTGACCAAGGCGGTGAGTGGAATGGGTGTACCTGGGTGTGTAAGGAACGGTACGAGGGGCATGGAAACGGCTGGATGTGTGAGCAAGGAACGGGCTGCGGGATGTAAGCATGCAGGTGAAGCATCGACGTTAGACGGGGTAGAGTTTAGAACGACTTATAGCCGAGTCGGGCCCTCGGTGCGTGCTGGGCCTCGCTTTGAACGGCCGCGTCCGTGCTCCACTAGGCGGAGCGGGCAGCCCGATAGAAAGGGTCGTCATGGCGACCACTTTTTGGTGAGGCATTCCGGCAGGCCGAGATCGAGCCATGGGATGGCTCCGTGCCGAGATGGTGCGTGGGATCTCGGCCCGGGTAAACCTCCTTCCCTGCACCGAATGCGGGATGCATCCAGCCGCTGGCACAAAACAACCAGCATCCATTGCTTGGCTTCACGAAGCCGGGCTTTGGACAGGGAGTGGCGCACCGAGAGGTATTAGTGAGTCGACTGGGTGATGAGGTTAGTGTTTTGGACCCAAAATTAGAGAAAAACAAAATTTGATGATTGGCAAGGGATTGGCAGTAGTGATTGGCAGATGATGGGCAGTGATTGGCAAATTTTGTATTTGTTGAAATTTGATGTGCAAAATTGGTAGTGAGAGACCCCCGATGTGGTGGGATGGCAAATCCACCATCCCTCACAGGTGGGGGGCAAAGGAGCAATAGCTTATGGGGTGGCTATGACAACCGAGCCAGGGAGGGCTTGGATAATGATAGGGATCTAGAAGAGATTGACATTAGGTAACGTTAAGTTTAGTTAGTGACTGATACCTGTAGTGGGGACGCAGGTAGATTAGTATGGATGATAATGACGAGGGAGCGCAATAGTTTAAAGGGACGACTGGGAAGCGCAAGTTTCAGAAGGGAGTAGTTAGCTGAGATGATGCCGTGTTTGTGAGAATTGAACAGGTGTGATTGCACAGGTGTGCAACTGGACAGGTGTGTGGAGCAGTGTATGAGTAGTGAGTGTGTGGATCAGCGCGAATGCGCTTGGGGAGAGAAGGGTGCAGGTGGCACCAGGTGTGAGAGCACAGGTGTGCAGGTACAGGTGTGTGGAGAGAGTTGGAGTGAGTGGTACGGAGTGGTGTGCATGGTGCGAAGGTGTGGATGGGGGAAGAGTGGACCCCTTTCACGAGCACCCGGGGCGGGTAGTGTAAGTGTTAGGTAGAGGGTGCAGGTAAATTGTGGTTGGATATTGGCATTTGTGGTGCGGTTGCAGAATGGTATTGTGGATGGGTGCATTAGTGTTGTGGGAATGGCTGGGCGTGTAGCCTGTTAGTGTGTGTAGTTGGTTGGGCACTCCACCACTGTGAGGATGTCGGCCAGGTGAGGCCGCAGGTGGGCTCTGGGAGCCGGTAGTTGTGAGTGGGTGCCTGAGGATCCCGGGTGTGGATCGGGCAGCCCAGTGCCAGAGAGGGCACCGAGTGGGGAGAGAGCCAGAGGGCCTTCCCCAGGTAGTTAGGTTAGGGTAAGGAGCAGGTAAGCTCGGAGGCAACTACAGTGGTGGAGGTGTGCAGGTGGGTAGGCCCACTGGGAGAGGTACACGCCACAGCCCAGAAATTGTGCGAGGGCACCGGGAGATGAATCGGGGGAGTGAGACCCCAAATTGAAGAGCACCACAGTTTGGCCAATGGGAATTGGTTTTTAGAACCCATAGTGTAAGAGGGCCAATGGTTTGGCCGGAGAAAGACCCCGGGTAGTGTAAAGTTGTTAAAGTCATTTAGGAAATAGTTAGGATTGATGAACCTGTCGCACCATACGCAGCCACTTGCCTGTGGTGATGATGATGACTCCACACCTGTGTTTTCTTTGTTTTGTGCAGGAAATGAGAATTGCTGTGAGGATTTGTGAGACGCATCACGACGTGGATGAGACATTGGGATGATTCCATCTCTCCCTCCCTAGGAGGGACTGATGATGAATTGGTAATGGCAAATTTTGATGTTGAGTTGGAGATGGCAAATTTTGGTGAGAGTTGAAAATGGCAAATTTGATTGGTTAGGAGGGAGAGAAGACGAATTTGGTTTATGGGAGGAACGGGGAAGACAGTAGGGATGTTTGTTGATTTGTAAAGTAGATGTTTATGGGTAGTGTTGTGTTTTGTGGAGACAGTAAGGGGTAAGGGAGGGGCCATGTAGGTTACCTGGTGGGGGGGGGGGCGTACGATAGGAACGTACCTGTCTCACCTGGTTCCCATGTGCCCCCAGTGTGCATCACCTTACATTGCGTGCACTTTTGCGCCCTTACCACCTTACTCACTTGTCTGCTTCTTTTGTCTCCCACCTCCGAGGATCTGGCTTTGGGGTAGAGAGAGAGGAGAGAGAGGTGCTGGCTGCGCAGTTGTGGGCCTGCACTTTCGCTGTTTGCTGCCGGGATCGATACACCATATGGACCGCAATGTTTGTGGCCACCCACAATGGACCGCAGTTCGTTTGCGGCCAAGCACCACCCGGGGATGGACCTATGGGTCAACGTGGCACCTATGCCATACAGGTGAACCACTAATAGTTAACACCACCAAGTGCACCACAAGAAGAGCAAGAGACACCTGCAGGGTTAGGGGTTGTCGAATTTATTTTTATTCCAATGAACAATGGTGACTGCACCGATTGGTGGTGGGGTGGTGCTGTTGATGCTCGGGAAGGGTGCTCTGCACGTTATTAAAGGCCGTCGGCCACAGAGCACTCGTGGGTTGGTGTATCGATGTTGGCAAGCGCGCTCTCTCTATGCATAACATCTGCATGTGTTCCTCCAAAAACAGGTCCTGGATCGTAGTGTAAATAGCAGCGTAGTCTTGTAAATAATGCTCCCTACTGGCTGTATGTTTAGTTTGAGAATTCTTTCCGGATTCGGTTATCCTGTGGGTGTGTTTCTGTGAGGAGAAGGGTGCAACGTCGCAGGGGGACATATTTACTCATTTGTGAATATCTGTAAAACTGTCGCACTCAGGGTAGAGTTAATAGTAGAGGGAACTACATTGCGTGCCACACTAAAGTAGGTAAAAATTTATCGGGTCGGGACGCCCCGAGGGTAGAGAAGGGTGCAATGTTGCGAATATGGAATTTGGCCTCCATATCCGCTTGTAAATATTCCCCTATTTTCTCCAATACTCCCCAACTTTCCCCAATCCCCCATTCCCTAGTCCCATTGCATGTAAATAACAATCAGTAGAGCCGACCTTCCCCTTATTCCCCCATTAAATGTCGTGCCCAGGTCCACCGCACCACATGTAGACAACTTTCGGACATCTTCCTAGTTATTCTTATTCTATGTCAGTTAAGGCCTCGTCTCCATTAATTATGACTCTTCGTTGCACCAGAATGTGATTATATGGCATCAGTAGTGAGTTTAGGACCTTTCCCATACCTCCTTCCATCTTCTTCCCCAACAATTACAACAACAACAGAGGAGATGGCGGCGGAGCGGGGGAGGATGCGTCCTCACACCGGCTCGATTAGCGCCATAGACCATGCGCTCCACGGGGTTACCACGAAGGGGCTCCTTGTCAGCTCCTCGTCAAGGGCGGAGCCTGGTAAACCCCCCGCACGCACCCAATGAGAAGCAACGTGCCGATTCCACGAGGCGGAGCTAACGAGCCGAGGGCGTGTCACTCCCCGCCGGATATACGCGGCCCCGCGCCGGATGTGACGAGAGATGCGCACCCAGCTTGGAGAAGGAAAGCCACCTGCGAGCGCTGAGTCAGATGCGCCCCCAGCTTGAGCAGACAAGACGCCATCCGAGCGCTGCGACCTCCCCGCATCTCTGGACCGGACCGAGTCGATTCTGACCTTTGAGCCCAGGTGCACCTGGAGCCATCGATCCTGCCTTTCCTAGCCATCAAACCCCGTGTGAGTCAGCCTTTTGTCCCGTTTATCTGTCGTCTGTTGGGAATAATATAAGATTGTGTCTAAGTGCTTGTCTTTCTATGCTGTCCCTCTTGTAGTTGTAATCTAACCTTCCGCCTTAATATAACCTCCTCCGGAGGTCTTGAGAACTGAACCCCTGGTGTCGTATTGTGTTATTGTAATCCAGCCGGGTGTCTTCTTTTTCTTATTGAGCCAGCATCGCGCGACTTCGTCAACGTCGAGTATAGTCGGGTAATTTGTGCGGACACGACGGCCATTCCGCTCGGCCCACTTTAACATCAAAGTCGTGTCTGTAACAATATATATATATATATACTGTATGTATATATATATATATATATATATATATATATATATATATATATATATATATATATATATACACACACACACACACACACACAAGGTGTACCGGAAAGTAATGTCATTTTTTAAGCTGTGTATTCCTCTTTGAAAAACGGCATTACTTTCCAGTACACACACATAATATATATATATATAAAATATATGCATAATATGCATAATATATTGTTGCGGATATGAGGACTGTATTTTTTTTTTATTGTGTGCTTTATTATTACTAGGGCATGCCCGTACTATATATAAGCTAGGACGTGCCCGTACGTGGGTGCCCGTTCCTTGCCAAAAAAAAAAAAAAAAATAATTTGTGTAGGGGTGTGTGTGTGTAAACATCCTAGGGCGTGCCCGTACGTGGGTGCAAAAAAACATGCGTGCAAACAACAACAACAAAAAAAAACTTTGAAACCACGTGGCAGTAACGACCACAGAACCCCCCCCCCCCCCCTCTATTTACATGAATGGTTTGGTCCATTCGCAACGACCACAGAACCCCCCCCCCTCTATTTACATGCAATGGTTTGGTCCAAAGCGAACGGCTTGCAGTGTTTGGTAAAGAAATCGCCATAGCTCGGTAACTACTTCTCCGATTAATATGAAACCTTGAAAAGGCACATCCTCGGGTCCCCAGCAATATACCTGGCAAGTTTAAAGTATATCGGACCGGTAGTTGTCGAGAAACAGCGGTCACAGACAAACATACACACATACACACATACACACATACAAACACACATACACACAGAGATTAATGGAATTATAGATAGATTATCGTTTATTCTGCGCCTCCTGCCTCCGGAGTTGTGTAAAGATAAAAAGGGCGTCTCGGTAGTTATTCCATGAAACACCACATTGCAGGACCCGATAAAACCCTTGTTCAGTAGCTTATATCTTATTATGTGTTTTAGAGTAAGGCCTTGTCTTCCATTAAAATGACACTCCATTGCACCGAGTAAAAGAGATAGATTCCCTTCATTCCCATTCCCAAAAACCTCCATTTCCCCTTTCGTAATGGCCAAGCCTCAATTTGGCAATTACATCCCCTCCAAAGCCGCCATTGACCACGAGGCAGGGTTGGGGAAGAAAGGCGGGTCTCCACCTCGTCATAGAGGGGAGGAGTAAGTCGGCCCCGCTCATCCAACCCAGAACGAGGGGTTTGGCTTGAGAGGGCGGAGAGAGAATGCTTGGGGGAGGTTCGCAAAGGGTGAAGGGCGGGGCCGATATAACCCGCCGTGGGGACGCTCCCCGAGGAGACAAGCAGATGAGTCCAATAAATGAGCTGAAAGGCTGAGCTGAGCTGTGTGGTGAGGTGGACAGGAAAGAGCTGGGTCGTCAGAGCAGGGCTGAGTCGTGAGGGCCAAAAAGCAGAAGATCATCCAGGGGAAGCACAAAGCCTGCTATTCGTCACCTTGCTCGCCAGCAGCAGCGTCTACAGCAGCAACAAGACTCGACAGCCGTTTGGGGCCTGGACGGCAGTTTGGAGCAGGGCCGCGAAGGGACGGCGGCTGCCGAACGCGCCGATTCGTGCTGCCGAACAAATTGGACTTTCCTCTCCTTCCAGCCAATTCCTATCATTCCCCGTGTGAGTCGTCTTTGTTTGTTCTGTCCTGGGTATTAATTAAGCCTGTTAGATAAGCTAGTATTTTCCCTGTGTCTCTAAAAGCTTCTGTATATTATTTTATTATCTTTCCTTCTCCTTGGTTACTTTGAGCCTGTAAATAGTAAATAAATTTAGTAGTATTTTCAACCCTTTTCTCGTCTTCTTCTTCCTCTTTGCATTCGTCGTCTTAGTCTTTTCCCCATTGAATAGCGGTGGCGCGATACGGCCAACGTTTGGGTAAATCGGGTTTAGTCGGGGAACAACTGTTCGGCCGCGGTTACCTCCGCTCGGTAAAAGTAACATCTAATCCGCGGACCGTAACAATATATAAAAATAAAACTTCTATATATATGTATATATATATATAGAAGTTTTTTTTTTTTTTAATTATCAAATCTATCAATAGGTGATGTAATGTATACACAGCATACCAAATATTCTGACTTTTATTCGAAAAATTCATCCAAGATATCCCTAAAAGCTTGAGAATAAGAGTTGGGCAAACGAGTCCACACCTGCATCCACACAGCTGTGCAGTCGAGCACAGGGGCATGGGCAACAGCGACAGCCATAGAGAGGAGGCGACTCAGCAGAGAAAGGCGTGCTGGGTCCGCCATGTTGCCGCGGGGTTTGAACAACGAACTAAAAACAAGTTGCCGCAATGCGTCCTTGCTTTGTTCGTGAAAGTAGGAGCCGATGATTTCCAGCAGCTGTAACTCCTGCAAGCTGGAGAACTTCTGGAAAGATGCGTGCAGACAAGGAAATGAAAAGGTGGGAAAAAGTATACCCTTTAGAATTCTCAATCCTAACGGCTCAGATAATTTGATATATTACAAATACACAACAACACAACATGCATTTTAAGGCCATTTTCCCTGCTAGAGCGGGGGTTAGCCTTGCGGTCCCCATGACAATCTTCTCCATTTTGCCCTATTTTCTGCATCTCTCCTTGTTAACCCCCTTGCCCGCATTTCTTCTTCCACCATCTTTAGCCAAGTCTTTCTCGGTTTTCCGCGTCCTCTATATCCTTCTACATTAATTTCCATCACTCTTCTCAACCAGTCACTTTCATCCTTCCTCAACACATGACCAAACCATCTCAACCTGTTCCTCTTCACAGCATCAATCACAGGCAATATTCCCATCATCTTTCGCAATTCATCATTTGTCTTCCTCTCTCTCAACGATACTCCGCACATCCATCGAACCATTCGCATTTCCACCCTTTCCAGCCTTCGTTGCTGCTCTTCGTTCATTACCCATGTCTCGCTCCCATAAATCATAACACTTCTCACACATGCAGCATACACCTTTCCCTTCAGCTTCAGCCACACTCTCCTCCTCATCAGCACGCCACTCAGTTCCCAAAACTTCTTCCATGCACATCTTACTCGAGCAACCGTTGCCGAGTCTGATCCACCTTCTCCATTCAGCATGTCTCCGAGGTAGCAAAATGTTTTCACACCTTCCAGCTTCACGCCGTCTCCAAGATCCAACTCAACATTTCCTCCATCTGCAGCTCCCTCTGTGCACACCTTACATTTGAATGTAGCTGCCACACTGGTAAATGACCCTCTCAGACCACTACATTTTTGATGAACCCACTCAGCGCACATTGTACATTGAATGGAGTTCACTCCGACACTCTTCCTGCACACAGCACACGGCCACTTCCCAGTTCTTTCCACCTCACCACATGCTTTACCACTTGCCATCACCTTTGTCTTTCCGATATTCACCTTCAGACCTTTTGTCTCCATACATTCCTTCCACTTGTTCATCTTTTCCTTCAGTCCATCCATACTTTCCGCAATCAACACCAGATCATCTGCATTACAACAACTCCCACGGTAAACCCTCCTTTACGTTCTGAGCCAGCACCTCCATCACAGCTACAAATAGTAGTGGACTTAGTACCGACCCCTGATGCACTCCCACCTTCACCTCAAACTCACCACTGTTCCCGTCCTTCGCCCTTACAGCTGTGCGCGCTCTTTTGTACATTGCCATCACGACTCTGATCAACCATTCCTCCACTCCTAACTTCCTCAATGCCCATGTCAATACTTTGCGTGGAACCCTATCGAATGCTTTCTCCAGATCAACAAACCCCAAAAACAACTTCTTCCTCTTCTCCATGTACTTCTCCTGCAACTGCCTCACAATGAAAAGCACGTCTGTCATTCCTCTTCCTGGCATAAATCCAAACTGCATTTCGTTGATCTTCACTTTCTTCCTTATCCTCCTCTCCAACACCCTTTCCAATACCTTCATTCCATGCTCCAATAACTTTATCGCTCGGTACGAGCCACACTCCAAAGGGTCACCTTTCCCCTTGTGTAGAGGGACGAGGGTACTCAGTTCCCAATCCACTGGAATGCGGCCTTTCACCACCAGATTACAGATCTCTGTCATTCTCTTCACACCCCAACTTCCTGCTGCCTTCAACATATCTCCCACAACTCCCGTCAGCCCTCCCGCTTTTCCACTCTTCATTGCTTTTATCGCTTCCTCAACTTCCTTCTCAGTTATCTTCTCAGCCGGTCCTAAAACTGGGTTACTCTCTATGTTGCCATCCCATTCATTCTCTGTATTCAACAGCATTTCCATATATCTTTTCCATCTTCCTTTAATTCCATCTGGGTCGACAACGATTTGTCCCACTTCATCCTTCAAGCAACTCACCCCCATCACATCACACCTCTCTTTCGCTATGTGCTTTGCAATCCTGAATACTGCTTTCTGACCCTCTTCCGAATCCAAGCGTTCTCCGAACATTTTCCTACATGCCTCCTGCGCCTTTGCTACCTCTTTCTTTGCAGCCTTCCTGGCTGCCTTATAACTTTCATGCTCTGTTGTTTCTGCTCCCGTACCCTTCGCCTTCTGCCACTCCTTGAACTTCTTCCTCTTCTCGTTAATCCTCTTTCCAACTTCACCATCCCACCACCATGTTTCCGAGTGCCTCGGTGGTCCTTTTGTCCATCCACATACCTCACCAACGGCTCCCAACAGACTAGCTTTCATTGACATCCAACCACTTTCAAGCTCAACCACATCATCCTCTACCCGACTCAGCCTCTCTTTTAATGCCTCCCTTACTGTCACCTCTTTCAACCTCCACACCTTCATTCTCGGTTGGTACTTCACCCGCCGAGCTCTCCTCGCACCTTTCACCCTTATGTCGCAGACAACCAAGTGGTGCTGTGAAACAGCCTCCTCCCCCGGGATCACCTTTGTGTCCCGGAGGTGCCCCCTATCTCGCCTATGCACCATCAGGTAGTCAACGGTTGTCGTCGACCCACCTGACGTGTATGTAACAAAATAAAAGATAAAATCGAACAAATCGTGATTTACAATGATTTCAGTGATACAATTAAGGTTTGCTAAAGTCTAATGTGATCGGCAAATTTTGCAAAAACAAAAACACTAAGCAAAATTTCCAAAATTGCAAAATGTTGATAACTCACCTTACCTGTTGATGGGCTGCCAGGGGGTTCCTGAAAGATGAATTCCTCTATCAGATCGTGAACAGCTCCATCCACTGTAGGTACGGCAAAGCTGTGGAGCCGATTGCTTAGGTACTTGTCAAGCTCATACAGGACTTCCTTGGCAGCGCTGAGCCCGTCTCGTCGGAGCAAGGTTGAACGATTTTCTGCCATTCCTCCCTGCAATGTGACAAGCACCTCGGAATGTCAGCCTATTTTTTATGATTCCACCGACGAAGTCGCCAGAGCCACGATGTTTTTGGGTTGTCCGTCCGTCCGTCCATGATAGGTTTTTGTTGGAGCGATAACTTGAGAATGGCTGAAGTAATCCAAGTCAAACTAGGTGCAGGTTGGTATAATGAGGTAAAGATGAAGGTGATTTGATGTTGTGGTCATGAGCTCAAAGTTCAGAGGTCATAATAAGTAAAAATTCTGTTACAGCAATAACTTGTGAACCAGTGAAGGAATTTTGACCAAAGTTGGTACAAGTATGTATTATGATGCAAATATAAAGTAATTTGATTTTGGAGTCAAGAGGTCAAAGGTAGGTCTATAACTGTAGTGGGTCTATAACTTGAGAACGGCTGAAGGCATCGAGATCAAACTTGGTCCAGGTATGTATAATGATGCAAGTATGAACTGATTCGATTTTGGGGTCAAGAGGTCAAAGTTGAAATGTCAGAGGTAATGGGAAAAATTAATGTTACTGAGCTAACTTGTGAACCACTCATGGGATTTTCACGAAACTTGGTATCATTATATATCATGATGCAAAGATGAACTGATATATACATTAAGAGGGAATGTTATGTGAGTGTGCATCAGGCTGAAGAAGAGGCTGCCGATATGGCTATGTATGATGCCAATTCACTCTGCATTCTATGGTATTTAATAAAGCCTCCATCTCCTAATCTGACTCAACGTCATCATATTACAGTGTATAAGGGTGGGGTATAAGACTGCTTCAGTAGAGTTAAACTTCCAGATTTTAAAAAAAAACAATCTTTAAAACTATTATTTTATTAAAATTGAAGTACAGTGGTACCTCGGCTTACGAGTGCCCCAACGTACGAGTTTTTCGGGATACGAGCCGTCGCTCGGGCGGTTTGTTGCTTTGGGATACGAGCCGATATCCGATGTACGAGCTCAAAAAATTTATTTTTTTGAATTTTCCGGTTGTGGCTTCCGGTTCCGGTCACGCGGTTATCTTGCCGTGAAAGCATCTCTGCTTGGATATAAAACACGCAATCGTCGAAATACATGAGCGAGGAATCTCCTTGCTCCAGCCGGTGACGTCATCGGCGGGGATCCCCGCCTCCAGAGTGGCTGGTCACGTGACCGCCAAAGCGTGTCGCGCGTGCGGGTATAATGAGCTACACCTGTGGATCACGTGACCACGGAAGCACGCCTCGCTTGAGGTATAAAAAACCAGGTGAGCTAACAATGCAGCAATGAAGGAATTCGGCCAAGGCACCGGCACACAACGACCTACCTACATCGAAAGACTCAATGCCAATGGTGACAGAAGCCAAGACGGCCGGCTTAAACACCGCCGAAAGACCACGGTGTACCAACTTACGATGCAGAACATCTTGCACTTAATATGATGACAACAGGTGCCATCCTCTGACGTACCATTACAGGTACAGGTACAGTACACGTGAGCACAGAGCAAAAGTTCACTGAAACCGAGATTAAGAAAAAAGAAAAAACACCTCGTGGTCCGTGCTCGATATCCGAGTTTCAATCTTTTCAAACACATGATGCTCTCGGTCACGGTATCTCCTGCGAGCTGCTTCTCCTTCAACCACACAAACAACAACTTCTCCATATCTTCATGGATAGAGGTCCGGAGCTTTGAAATAATCGTAACGCCCTTGGCTGGCGTTATAGCCTTTATGGACTCCTTCTGCTTCAAAATCGTACATATCGTAGAAGGAGTACGATCGTACTGCCTCGCCAAGTCGACAACACGCACACCTCACCTGGCATGCTCTTCTCCTCTGCTTAATAAAACCAGTTTATTTCTTTACATTCTCTTGTATTATGTACAGTATATACGAGGTCGTGCTTGTTTATACATTATTTGTTATTTATAAAGTACATTTTTGTTATTTAAAAGCACCTAACAAAAAAAATTGGTGTTTTTTTTTTGAGGCTGGAACGGATTAATAGCATTTCAATGCATTTGAATGGGAAAATTTGCTTTGACTTACGAGCGATTTGGCTTACGAGCTCCGTCACGGAACGGATTAAACTCGTAAGCCGAGGTACCACTGTATATATTTGAACACTGTGGGGTGTCATATTCTATGAACAAGTTATGTATGCAGCTAAAGCTGTGATGTGCATCATTTGTCGGTAGCGCAGCTGTGCCACTGATGTGAAGGTTAGAGAAGCGCCCCCTGTAGGTTAGAGCCGTAATTTCTAATTTGGCCGTGGTGCCGGTGATCACTGACCTTTCACCGACACCGTGGGAACTAACACCCTCCAACATTACAACATCAAAACAGGGTATAAATTTCAGGATGTGTCCCATTTATAACACCTCTAAAAGGCAGTGTCATACACTACCAATCAAAATAAGCACTGTGGTCACCTGCAATGTTTTAGATAATCTCTGGCACCAATACAAAATAATTGATCCACAGTGTTGAATTATTGGATTATTACAAAACTGCTCACTTTACATCCTTGTATGCAAAAGATGTGCACCACTATTAGTGGCAAATGCAGCCTTCATCAATTTCTGTGAACCGTCTTGTTTTGTGAAATACTTGTGATGTCACTAATGTGTATGAGCACAGGATTTATTACAAGTGACATCACATGACATTTGGCCAATATGGGACTTTCAAGATCTAATCCGACACAGAATGCTCGATGCACATGCACATAACCCCTCAGCAGCAAAGTTGATCAGGACAGGTTTCCGTATATCATATCATGCATGCGAGATGACGATTGTTCCCAAAAAGGTCTCACAAAGTTTGTGAAGGAATCCGAAAATACTTGGAAATGTACCTGAGACAAAGGGATGTGCGTCTGCACAACGAACGAGTTGGAGAACTTTCTCAGTTCGCTTAAATGACTGATCTTGCATCCACCCATACTGCAGAATCCGACGACAGGCTGATAGAAGGCCAGAATTGTGGACGGGCGTGTTCTCCCAAAACCCCCAACGGATCGCTACAAGGGAATGAACCTTCACCCTTGCCGGAATGCCTCCTGTGATCATGACAGGCTTGGTGATTTACTTAATGGATGTCTGCAATTGGAAAGACTGTACGGTGCGTAATTACCAACAGAGCAAAGGCTACCGACTCCTTTCACAAAGGAAATCTTTGCCGTGGACAGGTAGCCTTCACTGATATTGCTATGTAACGATTGTAACGTGCTGATTGACGCTGCATTCTATGGCGATTGATTAAGCCTCCATCTCCTAAATTGACTCAACGTCATCTTATTGTGGTGCACAAGGGTGGTGTATAAGACTGCTTCAGTAATGCTCAACCTCCAGATTTTTTATGATCTTTAAAACCATTATTTTATTAAAATGTAAAGTATATTGTTGCGGATTCAGGGGTCGGCGCTCCCCTTATCAAGGGGGGGTTAATCCCTTTGTCTTTTAAGCTGGCCGTCCCCAAGTCCTGGAAGCTATGACGTCACTTCCGGTCGGTGGTAAGTAGGGTTGTAAGCCTAATTAGTCTTAGTACCTAAGTACTACCACCGGCCGTAAAGCGAGGAGATAACTCCCTCCCGAGCCACAGCGTTAATGGATACGCCGAGCGAAGCGAGCCGCGACCTGGGCGGTTTTTTTTTTTGTTTTTTTTTTTGTATACTGAATCAAGGCTCGTGAAAGAGCTGACATTTACTTCACAAACAAATCAACCAGACAAACAAAATATATAAAAAGAGGGAGCAGAAGACAAGAGAAGGGGAAGCACACAAACACTTGAGAGCACACAACATTTAAGAGCAGGGAGATGTGTGGGAGGGAGAGGGCTTTGGGGGAGGAGGCGTGGGAAGGGGGGAGGGGGGAGGTGGGGGTGGTGAGATAAGTATAAATCACAAGGACACCAAGGACTTCCAGGGCAGAAGTTGGTATTTCAAAAAAGTGGAATTGGGGTGAAATTAGCAGGGATAGAAAAGATCAAGGTTTTGGATGGGGGAAGATAAGAGATGGTAGTGAACAGCTGTTTTAAAGACCTGGAGGGTGGAGTAGGATTGAAGAGAGTGAGGGAGTTTGTTCCAGAGGCGGGAGAAAAGAGGAATGAAGGAGTGAAGGTGAGCAGAGAGTCTTGATTTTGGCAGTTTAACCATCAGAGGGTTGCAGGCAGATCTTGTGCGACCTGTAGGAATATTTGCGGGACAGAGCCCAGAGAGAGCTGGGGGGGCAAAGCCAGAGAGGAGTCGGTAGAAGATGGAAAGACCACCAACCTGCCTGCGGTGAGTGAGTGAGAGGCCCTTGGAGTTAGCTTCAACGTGGGAGATTCCAATGATTCTGAATGCTTTGGTTTCAACAGCATGAAGGCGAGCTAGGTATGAGGCAGGAGCACCAGCCCAGAGGAGAGAGCAGTATTCCATTGAGCTGCGGGTGAAAGCCTTGTATGTGGTGAGGAGCTCAGGTGTGCCAAGGAAGGACTTCGCACGACGGAAGATGCCCAGTCGGCGACTGGCTTTGGAGGCCAGATTTGAAATGTGGTTTTCCCAGGAAAGATCATGGCAGACAGTGAGACCCAAAAGCTTGAGTGACAGAACTCCTTGGAGAGGATTATTCAGAAAGTGGATGGGAGGGTTGTCCAGTCGGTCTTTTCGGCGAGACATCGTAAGAGTGTGAGTTTTGTCAGGATTGAAAGACATGTTCCACTTGTTTGCCCAGTCTGTGATTTTGTCCAGGTCTGCATAAGACTAAACCCGATTAAACAACAAACAACAACAACATGCATTTTAAAAGGCCATTTTCCCTGCTAGAGCAGGGGTTCGCCTTGCGGTCCCCATGACAATCTTCTCCATTTTGCCCTATTTTCTGCATCTTGCCTTGTTAACCCCCTTGCCCGCATTTCTTCTTCCACCATCTTTAGCCAAGTCTTTCTCGGTCTTCCCCGTCTTCTACTTCCTTCTACATTCATTTCCATCACTCTTCTCAACCAGTCACTTTCATCCTTCCTCAACACATGACCAAACCATCTCAACCTGTTCCTCTTCACAGCATCAATCACAGGCTCTATTCACATCATCTTTCGCAATTCATCATTTGTCTTCCTCTCTCTCAACGATACTCCGCACATCCGTCGAACCATTCGCATTTCCACCCTTTCCAACCTTTGTTGCTGCTCTACGTTCATTACCCATGTCTCGCTCCCATAAATCATAACACTTCTCACACATGCAGCATACACCTTTCCCTTCAGCTTCAACGACACTCCCCTCATCATCAGCATGCCACTCAATTCCCGAAACTTCTTCCATGCACATCTCACTCGAGCAACCGTTGCCGAGTCTGATCCACCTTCTCCATTCAGCATGTCTCCGAGGTAGCAAAATATTTTCACACCTTCCAGCTTCAAGCCGTCTCCAAGATCCAACTCAACATTTCCTCCATCTGCAGCTCCCTCTGTGCACACCTTACATTTGAATGTAGCTGCCACACTGGTTAATGACCCTCTCAGACCACTACATTTTTGATGAACCCACTCAGCGCACATTGTACACTGAATGGAGTTCACTCCGACACCCTTCCTACACACAGCACAGGGCCACTTCCCAGTTCTTTCCACCTCACCACATGCTTTACCACTTGCCATCACCTTCGTCTTTCCGATATTCACCTTCAGACCTTTTGTCTCCATACATTCCTTCCACGTGTTCATCTTTTCCTTCAGTCCATCCATACTTTCCGCAATCAACACCAGATCATCTGCATACAACAACTCCCACGGTAAACCCTCCTTTACGTTCTGAGCCAGCACCTCCATCACAGCTACAAATAGTAGTGGACTTAGTACCGACCCCTGATGCACTCCCACCTTCACCTCAAACTCACCACTGTTCCCGTCGTTCGTCCTTTCAGCTGTGCGCGCTCTTTTGTACATTGCCATCACTACTCTGATCAACCATTCCTCCACTCCTAACTTCCTCAATGTCCATGTCAATACTTTGCATGGAACCCGATCGAATGCTTTCTCCAGATCAACAAACCCAAGAAACAACTTCTTCCTCTTCTCCATGTACTTCTCCTGCAACTGCCTCACAATGAGAAGCGCGTCTGTCGTTCCTCTTCCTGGCATGAATCCAAACTGCATTTCGTCGATCTTCACTTTCTTCCTTATCCTCCTCTCCAACACCCTTTCCAATACCTTCATTCCATGCTCCAATAACTTTATCGCTCGGTACGAGCCACACTCCAGTGGGTCACCTTTCCCCTTGTATAGAGAGACGAGGGTTCTCAGTTCCCAATCCACTGGAATGCGGCCTTCTTTCACCACCAGATTACAGATCTCTGTCATTCTCTTCACACCCCAACTTCCTGCTGCCTTCAACATATCTCCCACAACTCCCGTCGGCCCTCCCGCTTTTCTACCCTTCATTGCTTTTATCGCTTCCTCAACTTCCTTCTCAGTTATCTTCTCTGCCGGTCCTAAAACTGGGTTACTCTCTATGTTGCCATCCCATTCATTCTCTGTATTCAACAGCATTTCCATATATCTTTTCCATCTTCCTTTAATTCCATCTGGGTCGACAACGATTTGTCCCACTTCATCCTTCAAGCAACTCACCCCCATCACATCACACCTCTCTTTCGCTATCTGCTTTGCAATCCTGAATACTGCTTTCTGACCCTCTTCCGAATCCAAGCGTTCTCCGAACATTTTCCTACATGCCTCCTGCGCCTTTGCTACCTCTTTCTTTGCAGCCTTCCTGGCTGCCTTATAACTTTCATGCTCTGCTGTTTCTGCTCCCGTACCCTTCGCCTTCTGCCACTCCTTGAACTTCTTCCTCTTCTCGTCAATCCTCTCCAACTTCATCATCCCACCACCATGTTTCCGAGTGCCTCGGTGGTCCTTTTGTCCATCCACATACCTCACCAACGGCTCCCAACAGACTAGCTTTCATCGACATCCAACCACTTTCAAGCTCAACCACATCATCCTCGACCCGACTCAGCCTCTCTTTTAATTCCTCCCTTACTGTCACCTCTTTCAACCTCCACACCTTCATTCTCGGTTGGTACTTCACCCGCCGAGCTCTCCTCGCACCTTTCACCCTTACGTCGCAGACAACCAAGTGGTGCTGTGAAACAGCCTCCTCCCCCGGGATCACCTTTGTGTCCCGGAGGTGCCCCCTATCTCACCTACGCACCATCAGGTAGTCAACGGTTGTCGTCGACCCACCTGACATGTATGTAACAAGCTTATTATCCTCTTTCTGGCACTGAGTATTACAAATCAACAAATCAGCTCCATCAGCAATCTCCAAAATCCTTTCACCTTCTCCATTTCTCACACCATATCCGTAACCCCCATGAACTCCGTCAAAACCATCCATACTCCTTCCCACATGTCCATTTAGGTCTCCTCCTACCACAACAACTTCCTCATCTTTCACGTTTTCCATCAGCTTCTCTATCGCACACCAGAACTTGTCCTCTTCATCGCTTCGACCAACCTGCGGAGCATATCCCGAGATGACGTTCACCAAGAGCTTTCCAATCATCATTTTCACCATCATCAACCTATCACTCACTCTAGTCACACTCACCACACTGTCTACAAACTCCTCAGAAAACAGGACACAACACCATTCACGCCCTCCAGGCACCCTTGCCACACAAACTTGTATTTCTGTCCCTGCCTACCCTTCACCATTCTCACACCACTTCCCTTCCATCTCGTCTCTTGCACACAACATATGTCCACTCTTCTTCTGACCAATACTTCCACCACTTCTCCTGATATCCATCATTGTCCCTACATTCCATGTCCCAAACCTCAGAAACCGATCTCCACTTCGGGCTGTACCCTGCCCACATGTAGTTGTAATTGTCATGGTTCTCTTTTTGAGGCAATGTTTTTATGGCCGGATGCCCTTCCCGACGCCAACCCTCTTAGTCGCCTCTTACGACACGCAGGGATACGGCGTACCTATTCTTATCCAGGGTACACACTGGTACTACCTCTTTGGTACACACTTTGGTTCTTATCCAGGGTACACACTGGTACATTGACAGGGCCACACTAAACCCGATTAAAGCGGTTCCGAAATCGTGCCACAGGTACTCAATTGAGAAAAGACGCAAACGATCGAATAAGAGGAAACCGAGAAAATACGAACAAAGAGTGGGTTTATTAATTATTTACAAGCCAAAGAAGAGGAAACAAAAGCATGTACAAGAAGAAGAAGAAGAAGCAAAAGCACACAAGGCAATCTTATCGAAACAGTCTTAACTTATTACGACCCCAGGACAAATAGACACACACACGGAATTGTAGTGGTAGGGGAGGAAGGTCCAGGCAGATGGTCAGGCTCCTCGCCCGGTCCAGGCAGATGGTCAGGCTCCTTGCCCGGTCCAGGCAGATTGTCAGGCTCCTTGCCCGGTCCCGACTCGTGCCGGTGATGGAAGCAGGCCGGCAGCGCGCTGCGTGTCGTTGACCACGAGCGGACCTTAGAGATATCGGGGGACTGGGATGCGGCGTACGTAATATGTAGCTCGTGCCAACGCTCTCTTTCTCTCCCGAACAATGTTCGTATCACAAAGCTCTCTCTCGGCGCAGTCCGTGCAATCAGCGCCTTTCCTCATAATAAGCAGTCCGTGGCGCAGTCTTCATCAGAATGTGCTCGCTGACCAGACCTCCGCGCAGTTCGTAAAAGGGCTTCGTACTTCCACTTATATAACGCGCTTTGAGATCAATGCGCGCACTTCGAAACCACGCCCGCCAGTGAGCTCACCTCAGCCCTGATTGGTTGGCGAGGGCTCACCAGCTCCGCCCTTGACGGCGAGTTGACAGGGCCACACCTTGTTCCCAGCGCTCCGCCCCCTTCTTCCTCGAGCTTGACCGCGTGGTTAATGGCGTTTGTTTGAGCAAACTTCAGCTCAATGCAGCGAACGCTGCTGGCAAGCGGAGACGCGTAATAGAATTGGGAGAGAGAGGTTGGCAAAATGGCCAGAATGGATTGGGACCTATTCTTATTTAATTGATGCAACGCAGATTCAACTATTGGGAACACGGCCTTATCTAGACACATAATAAGGAAATAACACATTTCTAAGGTGACCTACATGTTGCTGTGGCCTATCTATGGGTGCTACCTTTGACCTTTTAAATGATGGAATATTATTTACAAGTATATACAAAGTGAGGGGTTCTAAAAACCGCAACAATATACTTGGAGACTGCCAGGTAAGCTGAGAATTCTTAAACCTGAAAAATAAATATTATACCTGGCTTCATGTGGAGGATGACCGTCGAGTTACCATGTCCGAAACTGCACCTCAAAGAAGCTGCCTTTGATATCGATAACACTAACTAACACACACACACACACACACACACACACACACACACACACACACACACACACACACACACACACACACACACACACACACACACACACACACACACACACACACACACACACACACGCACACGCACACACACGCACACGCACACACACGCACACACACACACACTTTCATGAGATGGTTGTTTGTCCTACTTCACATAATCATTTGTAGTTGTTTAACTGTTTAATAAAGTGAGCGTCTTTGAAACATCTACTTTTCCCCAAGTTTAAACATTTATATTCTATGCTTCCATGATGGGGTTGGAGGTACCGCTCGATCGTCTGATGACTCAGGTGGTTAGCGACGAGAAAGGGTTGAAGAATACCTTGACTACCTGCTACGTCGTGATGATGTACTTTCTGCCGATACCTTCAATTTCGGATCGGCCTCTCGATCGGAGGTGGTGTCCATTTTGCGTTAATACTCATGACGCTCGATGGGGTTGATTGTGGGGACCGGAAGCCCTACAGAATTACCGGACTAGAGCAAGGCCTGCCACTAACATCAACATGGAAACACGAAGAAGCAAACCTGTCGTATCGACCACCTACCTTCAACGCCATCTCCCAGCACCGGCAACCGCCAAGGTCCAAGTCCCTGGAGCTGGAGGTAACGCAGGGAACCGGTAGAGCGAGACACCAAACGACCTGTTCGGGTTCAGTTTACGCACTTGGTCACATGATTCAGCATCAAGAAGCCAGGCGAGTTTGTCACTGGCCAATCCCAAATCCCAATTGGACCTACTGGCTACTGTACACAAAACATCCTTAAACACTAATGACGTAATGTGTTTGTTTGGTTCTTCCTTTATTTACGAAGGAGTTTTATTAATTACATACTGCGATAAATACATTTTAAACAAGCAATGACTTCCCACAATATATCCCACAAAAATTAAACTAATTGCCAGAAGCACAGTCGCTATCTTTACCGCCATGGCAATCATCAAATGCGCAAAAGAAAAAAAATAGATTGTCAATGTTTTTATTACGTACGCAAACGTGGCGGCAGCTTTCACCTTTGGTTATTCAAAATACAACACTTTTTCCACTTTGGCACCATTTCACGTGAAAATCCATACGTTGGAATCATTTTCATCTCTTCTTTTCCTATTTAATTTCGATATTATTATTAGCCCATCTCTGATTAGTTGCTCAAGTATGGCTATCTCAAGGCAAAATAGAAACCATTTCAGGTTGAAATACTGCGGTGTCATCGTTCTTTTTACCCACTAACACCTTATGTTATACTTTTACCAACAGCAACACCAACAGGACACCTTATTATATTACCAATGAGCTTGCTATCGCTTGCCAAGCCAGCCGTTCCTTATCAACCGTTTAGGTTGAGTGCTTAATCCGCTTGGCGAGTGTTCTCCAGGATAAGGGAAGAAGAGTCTTTTAAACTTTTGCATTGTGTTTCGACCACGATCTATATTCGGTACGATCCGCCATTTTGTCTGAATCTCGATATGACGATATTCCACTGTACTGCGAGAGCGAGCGGCAAATTTGACTGGTCGAGATGATGTAAAATGGCGTAATATTTTGTTCAAGTGGGATCAACTGGAAGTTTTGAAAGTACCAACATTTCGATTTCTGTTCTGCAGTGTTCAAGTATATAATTAAATTGAAATAAAATAAGGATTAAAAAAGCTATAGAAAAAAACTTCCTGTAGAAGTTTACCGTCGTTGATGCATCGTCTTTTACACCGCCTTAATTAACACGTTACATTATTTATTTGCTCCTGTTGTTGGTGTTCTTTATGACGTCCCGAAAAACAGTAAACTTCCTGGTTGGAATAATTTTCAATTTTGTTTGACTGCCAGACAGGCAGACAAACTAAAACAATTACTTTACTCATAGCTTTGTGTTCATGCTTGCTCGGGACGAGATTCCGTACAATTTGCCAATTTCAGAGCCAAAGTATTGCTAAAGTAAGAGAAAGGTAAGTACCGGTAAGAGTAAAGCGAAAAGTAAAAGTAAGAAAATAATAATAATAATTACCTTCTCTTCTTGTGGTCTCCCCTCCCCCGCCCCCACCCGCGTCCACCTGTTGAACCGACGGTTTTGCTTTAAAATGTTTAAACTACCCCACCCCCTGCCATGTTGTATTCATTTGTATATTATAACTCGCTTTTTTTCTTCCAGTTCAAAAGGCTGCAATCAATTTGCTCATTAAATCTTTCCATCACAAAAAAAAATTCAATCTCGTACAGTTCTACCTTTCTTCTTTCTCTGAACTCACTTTCATTCTACCCCTCCTCAAACGTTCTCAAACAGATCTCTGATTTGAATATCTCAAGAAATCTAGTCTGTAATAAATGTTCGATTTTCTTTAATCGTTGAAAACTTTCAAATCTCCCTCCTCATCCTTCCCCTCAAATCTCCCCCCTCACCCCTCCCTCTCAAATCTCCCCCCTCCCTCTCAAATCTCCCCTCACCCCTCTCATTCAAAACACCCAACCCACCCCTACACTTCAAAACTCCCAACTCACCCCTCCCCTTCTAATTTCCCCCCTCACCCCTCCCCTCTCATCCCTCCCCCTCACTCCTCCCCTTCCAATCTCCCCTCACCCATTTTTCTTCAATTCTCCCCTCTCACCCCTCCTCCTCAAAGTTGCCTCTTAACCTCTCCACAAAGTTGCCTCCTCCCCGCTTCCTATCCCTTCCAACTCATACCTCCACATCCTCCTACCTTCTACTTCACACTGCCACCCCTCAAACAAGATGTCATGTATGAAGCTGCAAATATTCACCGTTGTATCCCTACATCGTGACCGCATTGTATCCCTACGCCCCAGCTCGGATGGCGTTTCAGTTAATCGGGCCTGTATCGGCAGAGTCAATAAACGTGTGCTACAATCGATCGTAGTCTGTCGAGATACCTTACATGGCGACAAGGATAAACATCTAGAGCATGACTTCTTTCGGCCATATCGATGAATTCGACCCTCATGAACATGATTTTGACACGTATTCTGAGCGGTTGTTTTTCTACTTCGAGGCGAACGGCATCGAGACCAAAGCCCGGATGAAGGCCGTCTTCCTGTCCGTTTGCGGAGGTGAGACGTTCACACTTGTTAAAAACCTGATTCGTCCTCGGACAATCCAGGAGCTCACGTATGCAGAGCTCAAGGCCGCTTTGAAGGAACATTGTAATCCATCTCCTTCAGTCATCCTGTGTCGGTTTAATTTTTACATGTGCAGACAGCAGCAAGGTCAGTCGATCGCAGACTTCATTGCACACCTCAAAAAACTATCACATCTGTGTGAGTTTGGGGACACGATTGATGACATGCTCCGTGATTTGCTGGTGGTTGGCATGTCCTATAGTCCAGTCAATCTACGCCATTTTGGGGTCGAACCCACCACAAATTGCAATAGTAATGAAACATGCATTTTTCAATGTCAAATTTAGTGGAGAATGACATACTAAAAGTCAAGGAGAATCGGAGCATTGGAACATTTCCAATTTTTGCAATCTTTAAGAGAAGGTTTTAAGCGAAAATCTGCATAAATTTTTCAGACCAAAAACTGTTTCCGTGCTAAATCCTTATGAGATCCTGCAATTTTATGTCCCTGAGGCCTGCAATGTAATGGCTTTATGTGAACAAGTTCATATCGTACTATATATACAAAAAAAATCGTTAAATAATATTGAAAAAAATATTGAAAAAAAAAAAAAATATTGAAAAAAAAAAAAAGTGTTTTATTTAATAATTGAATGAACTGCGATTCAAGCACCAACCTAAGAGCTTATTCTTCTTCTGGATCACTTTCTGGTTCTGACAAGGTCACATTAGAACAGTGAAGTCCTTTGCATTCACTGCATGCGTAAGAGCATTCCAGGCTGTACTTGCGACAGCTGCATCGTAGGGTGCTGCAGTCTGTTTTGCAGCCACAGTGGATGGCATCTAGAAGGTAATCTGGAGCAGGCTTCATCTCGGTCATCACGGGAACCATTCTCTCGTCACGTATAGCCCATCCCCAACCATTGGCATCCATGGCAACTCCTTGCCACTGCTGAACCTGAACATACACCCGTAGGCAATGTTGCTTTGCAGATGCTGATGTAGGGGGCAGGGTACGAGGCTCAACTCTGACAGTGCTTGTTGAAACCTTCTGGTGGAAGCGTTGAAGCCTCAGCATGTCCAGTGTTTCCCCGGGCTGGGCATTATACAAGCAAACCAGGGCATTCTCTCCAGCTGTCATGACATCCTCTTTTGACGCTCCAGGAGTGTTGAAGTTTGCCAAAAGCTCGGAGAAATACGCACTGGAGTTCAGCTTCTTCAAGGCTGTTGATTTGCCAATCGAGTAAATTCTTGACGTGGTATCACAACCCAGGAGTCCATGTGCAACAAGAAGCTTGTCACAAACATTGCGTCCAAGGGTCTTTTGCACTTGCTCGATATTCCAACATCTTGCTTGCCTCCTTGACGTCAGCTTAGGCTCAGGTCGGAAGAACAGGTTGTGAGATGTGGGCCCTGCACGACTGCAAAGGAGAACAAGAAGATCGGTGTCGTCGCCAACTATCACGGTGTCCTTGGTGTTTGCACATGCAATGGCTGTCTCCACTATGAGAACATCTGCATCTGCCCTGGCATGATGAACAGCGTTGTGCCGCCGTTGAAGGTCATCACTCAGTAGATTGATGAAACGTTGTTTATTTGTTTGGTTGGCAAGGAAGTCATCTTTCTTCATAGTACATACCATGTCCGTTGTGAAGTTGACAAGGGGACTGCTGTGAGATCGAACGCGCCTGCTGTGCGCTACATCTTTGGTGGAGGGTGCGCTCACATATCCATCGAACACTATGACAGCGTTACCATACCTGTCTCCAACATATCGCACGTAGTGACTGGCGATTCCTCCATATGTCTCGCCAGAATTCCAAGGAATTCTGTGTAGCAATGCCCCACCATCCAGAACATATTGCACATTCTGTGGCAGCACTGTGTTGCGAACGTCAAGGGGGAGTTGTTTCCAAATGGCTTCGGCTAGCGCTGGCTTGTCGGCCTCAAGCAGGATATCAGTGGTCTTAAACAGTGCTGGTGGGAAACTGCTTAGTTCGTACTTGAAGACATCTTTGAGGTCATCACAGCGTGATCCTGCCGTACTCAGACGTTGGAACAACAGTTGTGGATCTATCAGAACGGATTGTCTGCCAGTTTTCAATGACTAGGGCATTGCCCGTACGTGGGTGCCCGTTCCTTGCCCAAAAAAAAAAAAAACGCTACCCGTACGCTCTACCCCGCCCGTACGCCCGTAAACAAAAAATAACAACGCTCTTCGCTTCCGCCCTTCGCTCTGACTGAATTGGGAGAAATAATGCGCATAAGAAATCGAATTACGTACCGTAATGGCGGTCAGCTCGTAACGCGCACACTGTCCGGAAGTTCGCATATCGCATATCTATCTATCTATCTATTAATGCCCATTTATTCAATTATCGCCAACGTATTTTGGCTTTTTGCAATTTAATCGCAAGGAAAAGTAGAAAGAGAAGAGGGAAAAAAAGAAAAGCCTTGCCTTGCTGCAAACAGCTGCTGCAAACAACAACAACATGGAAGGCTGCACTGTCCGGAAGTTGGCATATCGCAGTTACGATTATTTTAGTGTTAATGGCCAATTATTCAATTAGCGCCAACGTATTTTGGCTGTTTGCAATTTAATCGCAAGGAAAAGTAGAAAGAGAAGAGGGAAAAAAAGAAAAGCCTTGCATTAACGCATTAACGCTTGCATTGCATTAACGGTTCGGCACACGTGATAGCTCGCTGCTCTCTGATTGGTTGAAGCGTTTTTTGGACATAGCTCGGTAGGTACTTGTCCGATTAATTACAAACCTTGAAAAGGCACATCCTCGGGTCCCCAGCAATATACCTGGCAAGTTTCAAGTATATCGGACCCGTGGTTGTCGAGAAACAGCGGTCACAGACACACAGACACACAGACAGACACACAGAGATTGCTGGAATTATAGATAGATGAACGTGTGTCAAGAGTCACAACCTGATCTTTCTTCTTGAACGTGTGATCAAGAACCTTTTTGTCAAGCATTCCATCTAAGATCTTCCTGCCGACTGACGCTGCTTGGTCAGCATTGACCGAATCTCCAGCTGTGATGCCAGTGTCAATGCTTTGCAGAGTTTGATCGTTTCCAAAGGGATCCTTTGATGACAGGTAGCGAATAAGTTTGTGCGTGTCATCTGTGTCCCGTCCTTGTCGAGCTGCGCTTTGTTCTTTGTGCTGGTCACTGGTCCCATACTGCACTGATGTGTACTCTTGCAAAGCCATGTTGACCTCTGCACATATGGGGGTGGACAGCAGCCACGTGATCCTTTGCGGCTCGCTCATTCCACGACCCCTTGTTAGTCCCCCTGTGGTTTTCACACTTCTCATGAGCACTTGCTCGATCACAAGATCTGTGGACAAGCCGGCCCAGTACCGATCTGAACGCCGCACTACGTGAAATCCATTCTGGAACTGATGGTGGACCTCCGGATGCTGAATAGACAGTTGTGCCAGTCGCTGCAGGTAGATGTACACAGATGTTGTGTACAGATTGTGGCCTGCAGCTGCTAGGTAGGGCAACATGTCGTGCAAAGCGTGCACGTGCAGACGCCAGTCACCAGTGCGTTCCGACCTCAGGAATGTCCTCAGAATGTCTATCATGTCCATGTATTGCAGCCATAGCTGTGCTGTACGCAGATCCTTCTTCGATTGTCGAGCAACATTCATGATGTCACGAACAGAGTCCAGAACCGGGGCTGAAAGGATATCTTCAGTGCAACCCTCACCCTTCAACAATGAATCATACAGGTTTCGTAGCTCACACAGGTCAACTGGGCCAGCTCCCACACTTTGCGACCCTGACTCGGTATCACGCGGATCCATGGCTGCCTGTCCTGCCTCGGTATCATGCGGATCCATGGCTGCCTGTGCCTCATCTATGCTTTGCATTATCGCGTCTTCACTTGGTTCGTCATCTCCTGTAGTGCCCTGAGGGCCATCATCCTGAGCCTGCGAACAAGCAGGCACTAGCGTACCAAGTACCCTTTCTGCGAGGAGAGTGTTCACTGCTGCATCAACCAAGAGAGTCCTCGAAGAACTACAAACATTTTCATCATGGCTACTGGTTTCGTCTATGGGCGCCGCCATCTTGCTTTTCTAATCGAAGGGAACTCGACCGCAATGTTTGCGTTTTTTGCGCCGACCGGACCGCGATGAACACCCCATAGCAGATAAAACGATTCAAAATGTTCTAACGATCAATTTGATGTAATTTGGACCAAGAACGATGATCGTGGAGAAAAATGGTGGACGATAGAAAATTGGTATGATTTTTCAGAACACAAAGACAGGACGCATCAGTTCGGGCAGTTGAGGCGAGGCGAGGCAGGGATTATCTGGTTGAGGCTTCTGATTGGTTCTCAGCTGGATTGCACTATAGGCTATTCCGAATCTTTTGATACCACACTTTTTGAGATTGGTTATATAAAAGCGACCGTATCCAAGGTCCAAAGTCGTTGCTATGGAGATCATTGTTCGTGTAATTAAATTTTATTCACCTAATTAGGCTTTGTTCACCTAATTAGACTAGAGTAAAATCTAATTTGATATAAGAATATGATAGACCATTATATTAGCTTTCAAAATTCATTGATATGTATATTTTCGAAAAAATTCAATTTTATTGGGATAAAGCTACCTTAAATGTCAATTATCTCAATATATATACCTTTACATGTCAAATGTATTGTAAAACCAGGGCATAAGGCCTGTCTTACACTCTTAAACACTTACATTTCTGACATCTTTTGAGAATGTGAACGAAATAACAAATTAAGTGCATTATTTTGTGCCATTTTTATTAGCTTATTTTCGTGCATAACTGTCAAAAAGTGGTTGCTCGAAATGAATGTGTTCCAATGCCTCGTTATTCCTTGACTTTTACTATGTTATTACATGGGTCAAAAGAAGCAAAAATGCCAAGTTTCATTACTATTGCAATTTGTGGTGGGTATATTCGTAAAATGACCGGCCTACTATGACCGCACTCGTAGACGCCTGCTTGCTGAGAGAAGACTGACGTTCCAAAATGCCAGAGACACCGCCATTTCCATGGAAAGCGCCGAACGCAACGTCGTTTGTTACCAGGATGATATTCTGGTTACTGGTCGTACGGACGCGGAACATCTACAAAACCTGGATAGAGTTCTGAAGAAGATTTCGGACTCCGGCCTACGTTTGCGTCGAGACAGGTGCAAGTTTATGGTGCCATCAGTCACGTACCTGGGTCATACGATTGATGCCGAGGGTTGACACCCGACAGATGAGAAAGTCCGAGCTATCAAGGATGCTCCTGCTCCACGAGACGTGACCGAATTGAAGTCATATCTCGGTTTGCTTCAGTTCTATGGTCGTTACATCCCGAATGTGACCGACGTTTTGGGCCCCCTTTATCGGCTTTTGAGGAAAGGAGTCTCCTGGAGCTGGGGGTCCACTGAACAATCAGCATTCCAGACCTCTAAGGATCTGCTCAAATCGTCCAATGTTCTCATTCATTTTGATCCAGAGAAGGATCTTGTGCTGACATGCGATGCCTGTCGGTATGGAGTGGGTAATGTATTATCACACGTGATGCCTGATGGTACGGAAAGACCTGTTGCATTTTCTTCCAGAACGTTGTCCCCGGCAGAGAAGAACTTTTCCCAACTTGACAAGGAAGTATTGGGAATAGTTCTCGGCGTCAGCAAATTTCGCCAGTACCTTCTTGGACATCATTTCATGATTCGCACTGATCACAAGCCTCTGATCAGTCTGTTTGGTCCAACTAAGGCGACATCTGACACACTACCGCCCAGGATCATCCGCTGATCCCTGTTTCTCGCTGCTTATGACTACACCATATGTTATAAGCCCGGTTAGTCTCTCACAAATGCAGATGCCATGAGTCGGTTACCCCTTCCAGAATCCGTTAATGATTCACCTACACCAGTATCCATTATCGCACTGATGGATCATCTGGAAGATTGTGCTGTCGATGCCGGCCAGATCCGCACTCATACTCGACGAGACCCCGTTCTGTCCAGAACTGTCCAGGCTGTACAGCTTGGATGGTATTTGCTACCTGAGGGTGACCCAGCTTTTGCGGCTTTTAAAGCACTTAAAAACTAACTCAGCGTGGAAAATGGTTGCCTACTCTGGGGATGTCGTGTCGTGATCACGGAAAATCTGCATTCCAGGGTCATGGATGAAATCCATGACTGTCACCCCGGGATTGTGAAGATGAAGTCACTCGCCCGAAACGATGTGTGGTGGCCGAATCTTGATGCTGATATCGAACATCATGTTCGACATTGTTACCCCTGCCAGAGCACTTGGAATACACCTGCGAAAGTGCCACTGCATCCCTGGGAATGGCCCAGCGAACTGTGGCATCGCCTACATCTCGATTATGCCGGGCCTATTAACGGCAGCATGATTCTAATAATTACGGACGCGCACACAAAATGGATTGATGCCTATGTGACGCGTGGTACTACGTCAGCCATTGTCATCGAAAGACTCAGACGCTGTTTCGCCACTCATGGTCTGCCCAGGATGATCGTGAGTGATAACGGTTCGTGTTTTTCCAGTACCGAGTTTGCCAAGTTCACACGTCGGAACGGCATCAAACACAAGTTTGTCAGCCCACATCACCAGGCTTCAAATGGCTTGGCCGAACGATCCATGGGAATCATCAAATCAGGATTGCAGAAACTTCCGGAGGGAACCCTGGAAACAAAGCTGTCTCATCTCCTGTTCAAATACCGCATCACGCCACAATAAACAACCGGTGCAGCTCCGTCTGAGTTATTGATGAAACGACACCTGAGATCGACACTTGACAATCTCAAACCAGACGTATCATCGAATGTTTATCAGAGCCAGCTTAACCAAAAGTTGGTGCACGATAAGACATCCAACAGTCGATGTATCAACATTGGAGATCCAGTGTTTGCCCGAAATTTTGGTGCAGGTGCGACGTGACTACCGGGGGACATCATCGAGAAGCCAGGTCCACTGTCCTGCGTGATTCGCCTGCAGGACGGCCGTGAAATTCGTCGACATCAGGACCACATAACCTACCGTCACTGTGAGTCGATGGAGCCTGTAGCATCGTCACAGTCAGGACAACAGTTCGACCCGTCACTGCCGGAGATTGTCGTGGCCGCTCCAGCCGGCTCGGATGCCCCGAAAACCTCTGCGAACGCGACACCCTTCGTGGAGACCAAAGGAATCACCTCGGACTCTGTATCCACTGGTACACCGCGACCCAAAGGAATCACCTCGGACTCTGTATCCATTGGTACACCGCGACGCTCAATGCGTGAGAGAAAAGCACCCGACCGGTTGAATCTTTGAAGATGTTTTTTTTCACGGTGACATGTTCTATTTTCACGGTGACACATGTTCTATTTTCACGTATTTTCATTATTCTCATAATCGTTTGCACACATATTTTCACATGTTTTGGAAATGTTGCTTTTGAAATGTCAATTCTTGAAATCTAGCACGTACTGCTCTTGGTAATTTTGGATTTAAAGGGGAGGATGTCATGTATGAAGTGCAAATATTCACCGTTGTATCCCTACACCGTGACCGCATTGTATCCCTACACCGTGACCGCATGGTATCCCTACGCCAGAGCTCGGATGGCGCTGAGGTGAATCGGGCCTGTATCGGCAGAGTGAATAAACGTGTACGACAATTGATCGTAGTTTGTCGAGATACCTTACAACTTGTGTGCTTCCCTTTCTCTCTCGAGCTTGTCTCCACCTCCCTTTATTATGTTTTATGTGTTTTATGTATGTACTAGCTCCTACACGAGCCTCGATCTTGTATAAAAAATAATAAAATAAAATAAATTGCTCTTCCTTCACAACCTGCGCAACCCCTGCCTCTCCTGTTTTCTTAATATTCTTAGCAAAAGTCAAAACTTAACGACCACCTGCATTCATTCATCCCCTTCTTCACTCACCTGTGGAATTGTATTCCTGAATGTTGTCTTGATCATTTCCTTCCAGGACTGAAGTCTCTTGACACCTGTCAATATCTCCCATTTCTACCTCTGAGCTTTACTACACCCACTACAACTATCGGGTACGCCTTTTTGCGGTGGTTGTACCCGTAAAGCAAGTTTGGGGGCCAAATCTTCCCCATTCTTCCCTGTTGCCCGGATTCGTCAGGGCAGGACGTTCATGGTTGGAGAGCTAATCGGTCCCCATGGACCAGCCCTTTCCTTCTTGTCTGTCTCTCTCTGTGGAGGCCCTGACTTCGTGAAGGCAAGGGTACACCATCCTGGATGTGAGGGATCTCTGGGTCGCTCATGGGAGATCGATAGGCTGTCTCCGTGCTGTGGATTGTCTGGGGCTATACAATAACAACAACAACATCTACACCCACTGAGAGCTTAATTCACCCACCATTTCTCTTCTAGTGTTGTGGTGCATCCTTACGTTCTTGTCCGACTGTTTTCCCTTCACCCCATTTTGTCTGTTGGCCCTTTGTTCCTTGTTATTCTACATTTCTTTGAGCCTTAATATCTATCCAAGTATATTGCTTTTAATACTTGAGTTTGAAAGAAAGAAACAGACACCAGAAATTTGTGGCATTTTGAGCACGGCATGCATTTTTGTAACCAATATGGCAACACAGGAAGTCATCAACCACTTTTACACACTAAGGACTCAAACACATTTCACTAGGTTTGCCATTGGGATGCAATAACACAGACGAGCTTGCCGGTACCGCCTCTTTTGTACGGTATGGTGCAAGTTGGGAGAGATACTTTGAGGAAGAGGAAGAAAGGCTTCAACCATAATGCATAGACAGCTGGCTGCCTGTATGGCAACACATACATGCAAAGACTAGTCGTACAAGGCAAGGATCTACTGGTGTGTCTTACTTAAAACTCCACATCAGGACAACACAAGACTGGGCTCAACAATGAGCCGATGGCTTAGTCAGGGCTGGATTGGTTAACATTTGGTGCGACGGCACTTTTCCATCAAATGCTGCGCAAGAAACCGACAGGCTCTACAGGTTGAGAAAATTAATTTAGCTTGCTTTGAATTCTAAGTCTCATAACAGAGCGGTTTGGACTGACATGTTACATGCCTGCGGTCATGACATCTGCATTTTCTACTCCAAAGGGAAACAGTCTGCGTAAGAACACATCCAAAAGAGGGAAGAAGTTTATGCGCGGGCCAAAACGTGTGGGAATGTGCAACAATAAATACTCGAACACATTACAGAGAATCAACCATACAAGATAATTCCTTAGTATGTCTGTGGATTGAAAAATGTCGGCCATATTGAAAAAGGTATCTCTTCCCTTTGCCTCTGGAGTGGCTGCTTTTCCCGCCAATATTTGACCGATATGGATCTTTCACAGCAATAGCACGTTGTCTGCACCATTGACCGACTGTTGCCCGATACTCTCAATATTTTTTGAGGCCTGAAGCTCACCGGCTGACGAGTTAAAGTCTTTCTGTGCATCACTGGTCGTGTCAAGTGTCGGATGTGTTGGTGACAAATGGCCTTGGGAGTTTGATATAGATTCATCCAGGCCCACCACAGAGCACTCAGCTGCTGCCTTCTCAGCAGGAGGGGTTGGTTTTGGGGAGGATGGATGGCAAGGAGAGCGTGAACGGCAAGGAGCAACAGGGCGAGGTGGGGGTAGCTTATGGGAAGGTACTGGAGATGTGGGTCTATCTATAAAGGCTGCAGGTGAAGCAGGGCGGCTTGGGGGCTTCGGAGATGGTGGCCGTTCTGGAACAATGTTAATCAATGGATGAGAAGAGGTAATATTTGATGGGGCTGCCTCAGTTGGACTGAAGATAGGTTGTTGAGTTGGAGTAGCTACTGAAAGCACTGGTCCTGTAAACAAACAAAAAAAAAACAAAAAAAAAAGACACCAGATGTTCTTTCCTATAGTGTCCAAACCTCATGGAGAAAGATGTGCATCCATTTTGGCACAAATTCATTAAGGAGACATTTAAAAAAAGACAAACCAACACAGTCTTTGCTTATTCTCACGTTTGTACACAATATTATGCATTGGATTTACATTACCTGGATCACCTTAGGCTATGGAGAAAATTGTCACACCTATTGTCTGCTGCTGTAGGATGACTATGTCAGACTCAAACAGCCTGAATAAAGCCGTAGACGATGGAATGGTTGGTGGAATGGTGGAATGGGAAATGTCTGGTAGTGAAGAAGCCACAAGCCTGGTACGATGGGCTGGTATTGGAGTGAGCACCCCAGGAAACACACCTATCACAATGGAATGGCATAGCTTTGTAAGCATGCAACAACAAAATGGCAAATGCTCTTACAGTAAACCTACATCTTAAGCTGTGTACCGTACATTTGTACTCCACTGGGATGCCTGGCCTGACATTGTGGGACGTATACTTGTATTTTTGTCCGATCAGCAGAGGTTTGCATCATTGGACCAATGTGTTCAGTTGACCAAGTCATGTGAGGGAGTCTGGCAAAGTGGAAACCCCACCAATAAATACCAGTGCCTTGTGAATACAAAAATATTTTTGAGATACCTTTGAAAGTGAAATTCAATGTCACTTGTGTCCGACATATTCCTTTCAATCTACGGGGGACTCAGGCTAATGTTCTTGAACCTTCTAGAAGTATGCTGCTGTTCTAGAAACTTCTAGAAGCATGCTGCTGTTACAGAAACTTCTAGAAGCATGCTGCTGTTATAGAAACTTCGAGAAGTGTGCTGCTGTTTCAGAAACTTCTGGAAGTGTGCTGCTGTTTTAGAAACTTCTAGAAGCGTGCTGCTGTTCTAGAAACTTATAGAAGCGTGCTGCTGTTCAAGAAACTTCTAGAAGCATGCTGCTGTTAAAGAAACTTCTAGAAGCGTGCTGCTGTTAAAGAAACTTCGAGAAGTGTGCTGCTGTTTTAGAAACTTCTAGAAGTGTGCTGCTGTTTCAGAAACTTCTAGTAGCATGATGCTGTTCTAGAAACTTCTAGAAGTGTGCTGCTGTTCAAGAAACTTCTAGAAATGTGCTGCTGTTCAAGAAACTTCTAGAAGCGTGCTGTTGTTTAAGAAACTTCTTGAAGCGTGCTGCTGTTCTAGAAACTTCTAGAAGCGTGCTGCTGTTCAAGAAACTTCTAGAAGCGTGCTGCTGTTAAAGAAACTTCTAGAAGCGTGCTGCTGTAAAGAAACCTCGAGAAGTGTGCTGCTGTTTTAGAAACTTCTAGAAGTGTGCTGCTGTTTTAGAAACTTTTAGTAGCGTGATGCTGTTCTAGAAACTTCTAGAAGCGTGCTGCTGTTCAAGAAACTTCTAGAAATGTGCTGCTGTTCAAGAAACTTCTAGAAGCGTGCTGCTGTTTAAGAAACTTCTAGAAGCATGCTGCTGTTCAAGAAACTTCAAGGAGCATGCAATGGTACCAATGTCCCAACCTTTCTGTGGAGGATGTAACATTGTTTGGAGTTAGCTAGTGAGATGTTCACGATAACTGTTTCCATCCTATTGGTCACTATGCATGACAATGTACCTGGTGTGGACGAGGCTGGTGCTGGCATGAGGCTCGGCGCATCAGGCAGTTGTGGATCCAGATCGAGGAGTAAAAGGTCTGCCTGCGTAGCAGCTGGGGCATTTGCAGGACCATCCGAGGCTGCTGAACCTGAGGCCAGGCAATCAGTAAGTGGTGAAAGGTCGAGCAGGTTAAGGCTAGGGCAGGTTTGAATTGAGGGTGATGGTGCCGGTGATGTGCTCGGTAGATCCAGTACTGCCATTGCAACTGAAAATAGAGAATAAGGGAAGAGAGTGATTCCAGTTGTATAACAACTGATATAGGAGGAAATGAGGACGAGATGTCAACCACTTCACTTCCTTATTCCTCGAAGTATAAATGTACATTGTGAGTAACTTAGTTTTGGCCTCTTCTAAAGCTCTCAACTATCTTTCAACCAACCCTGATACCTACTACTGCAAACTAAATTAAAACGTGTAAGTTCATAAAATCTACATTTATCACTCAAATATCACAATATTTGGCACTGATTACATTGAATAGGCCAGGGCCGACTGTGTTTAACTGTACTTAAATGTCATTCTCCCAATGTTTGCCATGGCACAGCAAGCATTTCTCCTACAGATTTGACGGGCACAATGGTTGATCACTCTGACGCATTTCGCTGTAGGAATTAAGCGAATTTTATCAATACTTGTTGCTATGAATTCTTCAATGGATTGTGGCCTTCCTCTGTATACGTTGTCCTTCAGATAGCCACGAAGATATAAATCTGTTGATGACATATCTGGTGAGTGTGTGGCCCAATCAACCGCAAGTCTTCGACCGATGACTCTGTTACCAAAGTGCGTGTTGAGCCCATTCAGTGAATCATTTGAGGTGTGAGGACTGGCTCCATCCTGTTGCAAACATTGTCCTCTCTTGAACCACTCCCCACCCCCTTGATGGCCTTGGCCCTCCAAAACTTCCCAAAAGCCTGGATGTAACATTTCGTATTTACAGTCAATGCCTTGCCTGTGTCATCCGCAAATAAGAAAGTGCCAATGATTCAATGTTTACTGATTATCTGAGTTATCAGCTAGTGCATTTTTCTGAGTGGAGAGGTCACTCGAGCACTAGATTGGGGGGTGGGGAAGCAAGGGAGGAGGTCTCAATCCCCAGTATACACAGTTGTACCTGGAATTACACAGTTGTAAGTTCTTGGAATTGACATGCCCAGGAAGAAGGAATGGGCCGCATCAGAAAAGCAGACATTGTCAAGGAAGTTAGGCCTTTCTTCCATCCTGGCTGCAAACCACCGACCGGCACATTGTCACTCTTTTCTGCATATGAGCTGCAGTCAATTCTGTATGGATACAATTCCACATCGCGGATGAGAATTATTCTCACAGATTCACGTGAAATTCCAAGCTCTTGACTCTGACACTCAAGAGATTTGTTAGGACTTCTGCCCACTGAATCACGAACAAGGCGATGTTCTCAGGAGACCATAAATCTTGAGGATGTCCCTAATGTGTTGGTCCTCCAGCATTTTTACTTTTGAGATTTGTGACAGAGCCTTTTTCTCTGAACCTTATGACCCAGGCAGATATCTGGATTTCCCCCAATAGAAAGTCCTTCCATTCTGGTCTTGTTGATGACAAAGTTCTCCGCAAATTTAGCCTGCTCTTCCTCTGCTCCAATTGGTTCATATGCTCATGTGCTTGTGAGAATCAACATCTCTCTGGCTATTTTCAGAGAACTGCCTCAGTGCCAGCTAGTCTGGCAGTTCACTCTGACAGATTGGCAGGGGCTGCAAGCAGCCATCTCTCTTCAGGACTGGCCTCCCATATCTACTGCCCCTGATATTAATTCAGCCTGGGAATTCTTCCACAGAATCCCACTCTCTCTTATGCACAGATTCATCCCATCTCATCTTCAGTTTACCTACCATTCTTTCTACGAATGGTGAATCCCGTGAAGAAGCAATTGCACTGAAACAACTTGTCTTCTCTTCATGGAAAGCAAACCCGAACGAAGGCAATCTGATCATTGCAAAAATAGCGAGCTAGAAAACAACATCTGTCCAACTTCAAGATTGAACTTTCAAACGTGTCTACTTTCTCTAAAACCTGGTGGTGCCTTCTTAAGTCTGTCTCCGGTGTATACTCCGGATACTAGAATTTTCCTTCATCACTGAGAGATAGGGCCAAAAACGCCATTTTTTTGGATACATAGTCGAGGCTCGTGGAAGAGCTACACTGTTACAGACGGATTTGGGCAAAACTTGGTGAATAAGTTGGGTAGCTCACAAGACCAAACTGATTAGATATTGGTTAACGTCCAAATGCAGATCTGGCCTATCGGTGGGATACAAAACCTAAACTGTTCAGCCTGGTGGAGATATGCGCTCTACCGAGTGCCGTTCTAGTTAACAATGTTAGCTTCAGCTAAAGTTGAAACCAAAACCTCTAGAATACATATCCTGTCTACCCACCACTCAGCTACCTCCATACCCAAATATATTAATATGGACATTATTCTGTATTGATGAGCCACCAAAAAGCTCTGTTTCTTATCAAGCAGAGAATTTACTAATCAAAGTTAGTGGGCTTTCCTCTTTATAATTGTTTGTTTCCAATCTGCCATCCTTTCTTGGCTTCCTCTAATCCACTCTTTGTGGTTGATTCCAGTAATACCCATATAGCTTCTGAATCTTCAAGGAGTGGCAGAAGGCGAAGGGTACGGGAGCAGAAACAGCAGAGCATGAAAGTTATAAGGCAGCCAAGAAAGCTGCAAAGAAAGAGGTAGCAAAGGCGCAGGAGGCATGGAGGAAAATGTTCGGAGAACGCTTGGATTCGGAAGAGGGTCAGAGAGCAGTATTCAGGATTGCAAAGCAGATAGCTAAAGAGAGGTGTGATGTGATGGGGGTGAGTTGCTTGAAGGATGAAGTGGGACAAATCGTTGTGGACCCAGATGGAATTAAAGGAAGATGGAAAAGATATATGGAAATGCTGTTGAATACAGAGAATGAATGGGATGGCAACATAGAGAGTAACCCAGTTTTAGGACTGGCAGAGAAGATAACTGAGAAGGAAGTTGAGGAAGCGATAAAAGCAATGAAGAGTAGAAAAGCGGGAGGGCCGACGGGAGTTGTGGGAGATATGTTGAAGGCAGCAGGAAGTTGGGGTGTGAAGAGAATGACAGAGATCTGTAATCTGGTGGTGAAAGAAGGCCGCATTCCAGTGGATTGGGAACTGAGTACCCTCGTCCCTCTATACAAGGGGAAAGGTGACCCTCTGGAGTGTGGCTCGTACCGAGCGGAAAAGTTATTGGAGCATGGAATGAAGGTATTGGAAAGTGTGTTGGAGAGGAGGATAACGAAGAAAGTGAAGATCGACGAAATGCAGTTTGGATTTATGCCAGGAAGAGGAACGACAGACGTGCTTTTTATTGTGAGGCAGTTGCAGGAGAAGTACATGGAAAAGAGGAAGAAGTTGTTTCTTGGGTTTGTTAATCTGGAGAAAGCATTCGATAGGGTTCCACACAAAGTATTGACCTGGGCATTGAGGAAGTTAGGAGTGGAGGAATGGTTGATCAGAGTAGTGATGGCAATGTACAAAAGAGCGCGCACAGTTGTAAGGACGAAGGACGGGAACAGTGGTGAGTTTGAGGTGAAGGTGAGAGTGCATCAGGTGTGGGTACTAAGTCCACTACTATTTGTAGCTGTGATGGAGGTGCTGGCTCAGAACGTAAAGGAGGGTTTACCGTGGGAGTTGTTGTATGCAGATGATCTGGTGTTGATTGCGGAAAGTATGGATGGACTGAAGGAAAAGATGCACAAATGGAAGGAATGTATGGAGACAAAAGGTCTGAAGGTGAATATAGGAAAGACGAAGGTGATGGCAAGTGGTAAAGCATGTGGTGAGGTGGAAAGAACTGGGAAGTGGCCCTGTGTTGTGTGCAGGAAGAGTGTCGGAGTGAACTCCATTCAATGTACAATGTGCGCTGAGTGGGTTCATCAAAAATGTAGTGGTCTGAGAGGGTCATTAACCAGTGTGGCAGCTACATTCCAATGTAAGGTGTGCACAGAGGGAGCTGCAGATGGAGGAAATGTTGAGTTGGATCTTGGAGACGGCATGAAGCTGGAAGGTGTGAAAACATTTTGCTACCTCGGAGACATGCTGAATGGAGAAGGTGGATCAGACTCGGCAACGGTTGCTCGAGTGAGATGTGCATGGAAGACGTTTCGGGAACTGAGTGGCATGCTGATGATGAGGGTAGTGTCGTTGAAGCTGAAGGGAAAGGTGTATGCTGCATGTGTGAGAAGTGTTATGATTTATGGGAGCGAGACATGCGTAATGAACGTAGAGCAGCAACGAAGGTTGGAAAGGGTGGAAATGCGAATGGTTCGATGGATGTGCGGAGTATCGTTGAGAGAGAGGAAGACAAATGATGAATTGCGAAAGATGATGGGAATAGAGCCTGTGATTGATGCTGTGAAGAGGAACACGTTGAGATGGTTTGGTCATGTGTTGAGGAAGGATGAAAGTGACTGAAGTAGAGGACGGGGAAGACCGAGAAAGACTTGGCTAAAGATGGTGGAAGAAGAAATGCGGGCAAGGGCGTTAACAAGGAGAGATGCAGAAAAATGAGCAAGAGGAGAAGATTGTCATGGGGACCACAAGGCTAACCCCCACTCTAGCAGGGAAAATGGCCTTAAAATGCATGTTGTTGTTTGTTGTATAGCTTTTGAATCTTGCTCAACAGAGGTTCCTGGAAAAACCAAGGAAAACGAATGTAAAATTAGTTGTCGATCTGTCACAATGAGAGTTGTTTTATTTCAAAAACAAAGTTAGGGGAGACCAAGGTTGGTTGGAACATGGGGTAGGTTGAAGCATTGGGATTATCCAATCAGCTTCTTAGCTGATGGCATCATAGTTTCAGTGGCAATTTATAGACAAGGAAGGCACATCGCCATTTTGTTTTCAAGTCTGTGGCAAGCAGGGGAGCCGAAGAGGAGAAGTTTGTTGATTTTTGCTATGTTCGAGTAGATGTTTCACTTCATGACAATTTCTTTCTATTGTCTTAACATTCCAAGATATTTTACAACACTGATTTGGGAACATATCCTGATATACTTGTCTTACAACAAATGGTTTATTGTTGCCTATTCAGCCCATCTTTGGTAAATTTCTACTTGACCAAAACTGAGTGTCATCGGGGCTGGTTGGAACGTTGGCCTTGGGGAAGGTTGGAACATGTTCCAACCAACCCCGTCATGTTAAAACTTACCCCATCAATATTTCCTCTCAAATTTACGCTCATCTTTATGATACGTTGCGATTTTCACAAACTTTCACTAATTCATTCATCTCAATTATTCTTATTTAATTCCAGAAAGGAGAAGAAAATATAAGTGAAAATCTGCCAGGGCAAGGACTCCTGCAGATGTGAAGATCCGTGCAGCAAATGAGGTGTTGGAGATATGCACGCATGCAAAATTATTTTGTGTTTAAAACATAGGCCTAAATGAAGCATAATTATGACTAGGCTAGAGACGATGTGCAGGTATATTTGTTATGAACATTTGGAAAAAAAAAATAGAAATTGTACCAAACATTTTAATGGGGCCAATGTAGGGCTACATTTGTATGAGCCAATAAATGATCTGTTTGGAGTTTGGGCAATTAAATAACTGTCAACGTCGCGCAGAATGTAACAAATGTCCAGTAAATATCCTGTTGGGGCGAGATGACAATTGTGTATTGATTGGATAAACACAAACATATTGTTCAATTGTAGGCCAAACTTATTGTATGCCGGTTATTCGATATTACTTTCAAATTTTGAGGAATTTAGATTGTCTACCATTGTTTCTAAGAGAGAAACAATAAAAAGGCCTACAATAAAAAAATAACATGTGCATTTTTTTTCCATGATTAGAGATCGTGTTCCAATTTGCGTCGTATGATGTTCCAACCAGCCCCTATACGGGGTAGGTTGGAACAGAAAGAAATTCTATTTTATAATTATTGTCCTTATTGTCCACTGCTGATATGTAGCTCATTCGTGGCCCTTTCATATAAATACTTCACAGCTAAAGTTTTAAATCAAAAGGTTTCTCTCTGGTTGACATATTTTTTTTAATGTTCCAACCAGCCCCAGTCTCTCCTACTGAAAGTGAAATAGCAAACCAGGAACAGGTGTTGTGGGCCGTGGAGGTGGTTGTTTCACGGTAACTTCTTGAGCTGGTTTGTCTGTCATCGGAGCTGTTAAGCTGACAGCAGCTTCTGAAAGAATAAGTGCAACAGAGTCAAACATCACCATCCTATTTAATAAGCCATTAGGGACTACACAGTGCCAATCTGACTTTAAAAAAACAAGGCAAGGTGTCCATACTTCATATGACGTATAGAAGTGAACTTTTGGTTGAAACAGTTATTTTTACATTTTGTTAGAAAATAATGAACCTGAACTGGGAGCAGTTGGAACCAATGACCAGGATTCAGCAACAGAAGAAAGAACAGATGTCGGTACATCAGATTGAGAAGGACAGCTGCACGGAGGAGTTTTCCTTTCCTGGGTCACATGGTCTGAAGTCATACCAAAAATATCAAGATGAAACTCAGTTAATACAAATAAATACCAATTGTGATAGCACAATGTCACATGGTTGAGGGTGCAAGTGAAGGGGATTAACAGAAGAGCTTTACAGTTGCTGCATATCCCTGTCTTTCCCTCGTGGTCCCCATGTGCTGTCTTTGTCTTTCCCTCGTGGTCCCCCTGTACTGTCTTTCCCTCGTGGTCCCCCTGTGCTGTCTTCTCCAATTGTCCGTTCCCTGGGAGACACGATCGAGGAGACACGATAGAGGCAACAGGAGGAGCAGAATTAGCCGTGAGATCGAGAACAAAGCCAGCCTGGAATAAATGCACACAACTAGGAGGTATCATGAAGCAGAGAAACATTCCATTCTCTGTAAAAGTTCAAGTTTAAAAAGCACGTATCAGACTGGTAATAAACTAGTATGATGCCCTCCATAAGTATTAGAACAGTGAAGCCAAATTTGTTATTGTTACATATAGTCAATGAATTTGAGATCAAAAGATGAATACAAGACAACAGTATAGAAGGTCAGCTTTTATTTCGTGATATTTCTATGTTATATGTATAAATATACATATTTTTATATTAAACATTGCAGAACAATAGCAGTTTTTATATTCAGTCAGTCCCCCTATTTTAGGTAAGCATAAGTATTGGAACAGATTAACTTAAAGTAAATTAAAGTAGTATAATAGTTAGTATTTTGCTGCATATCCCTTGCATGCAATAACTGCAACGACCATGTGACCCATTGACATCACCAAACTTCTTGGTATCTTCCTTTGAGATGCTTTGACAAACCACTACTGCAGCCATTTTCAGTTGTTGTTTGATTTGGTGGGTTTCTGACTTCATTCATGAAATGCTCCATTGGATTGAAATGAGGAGATTGACTTGGCCAGTCTAAAACCTTCCACTTTTCCCCCCGATGAACTCCTTGGTTGTGTTGTTAGTGTGTTTTGGGTCATTGTCTTGCTGCGTGAAGTGCCGCCCATCGAGTTTGGAAACATTTTCTTGTGCTTAGGCAGACAAAATGTTTTTGCACACTTCTAAATTAATTCTGCTGCTGCCATCATTAGTTACATCATCAACTAGAACGGCACTCAGTAGAGAGCATACCTCCACCAGGTGAACAGTTTAGATTTTGTATCCCAGAGTAGACCAGAAAATCACAACACAGAATCACATTTCATCAAAATCATCCGTCCACAACTTTTTGAGATATTCTGCTGTATGTAGATTATGGCCATATCTCCCAATGGTGAAGAATCACTTAAAAAATTAAATAATTCTCATATCCGAATCCATATTCAGATCTTCACCGAAATCGAATGGAACCGTCCTTTTAACGCACCCAACCTGTCCACCAAGTTTTGTTCAAATCCGTCCACAACATTTTGAGATATCCTGCTATATGTCGTTTTTGGCTCTATCTCCCAATGGTGAAGAATCACTTAAAAATTCTACTAACCGGATCGGGATCCAGATCTTTACCAAAATTGAATAGTTTCTTGTCACATACACAACCTGTCCACCAAGTTTCATCCAAATCCGTCCATAACTTTTTGAGATATCCTGCTATATGTTGGTTTTAGCCTTATCTCCCAATGGTGAAGAATCACTTTAAAAATTCTACCAGCCGGATCCGAACCCAGACCTTCAACAAAATCTAATAATTTCGTCCTTGTCACATATGCTACCTCTCTGCCAAATTTCGTCCGAATCCGTCCACAACTTTTTGAGATATCTTGTTCACAAACAAACAGACGGACAGTGGTGAAAACACAACCTCCATCCATAAAGATGAGTGACCTAGTTCCAGAGACAGCCGTGCAAGCCCAAGCCATGACACTACCTCCACCATGCTTCACAGATGTGGTAGTATGCTTTGGATCACATACAGTCCTTCCTTTCTCCACAATTTCACCTTTACATTACTTTGGTAATGGTTTGTCTTGGTCTCATCTGTTCATAAAACGTTGTTCCAGAACTCCACTGGCTCACCTCTGTACTTCTTGGCAAATTCTAATCTGACCTATCTATTTTTGGTGCTGATGAGAGGTTTGCACCTTGTGGTGTAGCCTTTGTAATTCTGCTGTCCAAGTCTTCTGTTAACGGCACATTGTGATACTTTCACCCTTGTACTCTGGAGGATGTTGGTCCTCCAGAGTACAAGGGTGACAGTTGTTTTAAGGTTTTTCTTCACAGCTCTGATTATTTTTCTGACATCAACTGCAGTTGTTTTCTTTGGCTGACCTGGCTGTTGTCTATTGATAAGTGGTTTTTCTTTTTCAAGATATTCCAAATTGTTGTATTTGCTATGCCAAATTTTGTGCTATGGTTCCAATTGAATTTTTCTTTTCTTCCAAATTGCTTGCTTTTTTTCATAGACAGTTCTCTGGTCTTTGTCTTGGTTTTTACCTACTGACTTCCAAGGCAAAATCAAAAGCTAAAACGAAGACAAGACATTCACAGCTCTTGTATGTGTGAATAATCAATGCAACAAGAAACACCCATCAGTCATTTTTTCCAAAACTTATGCTTACCAAAAATGGGGAACTGAATATAAAAAGTGCTATTGTTCTACAATGCTAAAACATATATACCGGTATATAGAAATTCCAAGAAATAAAAGCTGACATTTGTACTCTTGCCTCATATTCATCTTTTCATTTCAAATCCAAATTTCAATAGTATTGTGTATAGCAATAATAACAAATTTGACTTCACTCTTCCAATACTTCTGGAGGGCGCAATATATATATATATATATATATATATATATATATATATATATATATATATATATATATATATATATATATATATATATATATATATATATATATATATATATATATATATATATATATATATATATATTATATATATATATATATATAAAGACCAAATCATGTCTCTCAGCCAGAATTGGATGGAATTTAACCAACAGGCTCTCATCTAATCAATTACCCCAGGTGGCTAGGATTGCCATTAATTAACTCCCATGCTCTTCCAGCTAAAGAAAGCTGCATAAAGCAACCAAGAAAAGTTGTGTACTATATAAAAACGCTCAGGTTAGATAACGTACAAACAAGACCGAAAGTCTAACAGCAGCGCAGCTGGGCTTGTAAAATATGATAAACCACAAACACATGTTATTAGCTTTTAAACGGTCGTTAATGCGCTTATAACATTAAACAAAGAAATTTGGAGAAATCCTGACATCCATGAGGTAAGTTTTATTTACAGATCTGAGTGAAGATCTACTGTAATCTATATACCCCACAAGGGTTAGGTAAATAATATGTCCCTTCCTGCTGCTAAAATGACGTTTTTTGTTGCGGCCTTTTGAAACCCACCAATTAAGGTTTTGTTTTGAAAACCACCAATGCAACCCAATTTTCCTGCTGTTTAACACGAAACTTATTTTACGAAACTAGCTAGCGCTTGCCAAGCCAGCCGTTCCTTAACTGTTTTGAATGGAGTGCTTGCTCAAATGCTTAAACCACTTGGCGATCTCTCCACAAGAAACTTGGTAAATTAACACACCCAATGTTCTTGAGACCCGACCATAGATCCACTGTAATCTATATACCCCAAAGAGGAATGACCCTTCCTGCCACTCCCGTCGTGAGCAGGTGAACAAGTAAATTTAAATGTCGGTCGGTGGAGTCAGCCGTCATAATGACATCATAGACGTTATGACATAGCGTGACGGCCGGACACAAACCTGCCGCTCCTTTAATATTGTTATGAATTTTGGGTAGGGGGATACATAGATCCAGGTAGATCTGCATAGGTAGGTGCTCTGATGACATGAAGAAGAAGAACCATTTCGATGTACAGTAAGTCAGGGATCTGTTTAGGCGGTTTGTCGAATTAAGTGTATACCTATGATCATACAAGGATGATTGTGTGATAGGTAGAGTAGGGATTATGCTATTTCCCCCATGTGTCAAACCTGTGATCTATCCATTGTCCCGTATGGCAACACACATAGACACGTAGGTTAGGAATCCCACCATTAAAAGCACCACACATAGCATTTAATAAAACCTGACCGGAAGAACAGACCGGAAGCGGCCGCGCAGTATTACACCATGGCAATGAAACATCGAGCTCAGGCAGGCAGTAGCCACGCCCAGAAGGACTCGTGATTGACAGGGGGGAGGGGCGAGTGAGAAGCAGGCCGCCGATTGGCAGAGTCGAGAAGTGAGGCAGGGATTGGAGAGAAAGAGGGCTGACGTCACGGGACGGCCGGTAAAATCACTCGCTCGCCGGCATTTTGCTCTCTTCCTTCTGCCCTCTCATATTGGACTGCTCCCTTGCGTTTGGACATTCGGCTTGCCTTGGACTTTCTTCTTTTCTTGCCCTCCGCCATTGCTCCCTGACCCTGGACACTTGCTTGTTGGACGTTGGAAAGACGTTGGAGCGCCAACGATCCTCTTACTTGGCATTCACGCACGGGACCTCGTGAGCGATCGCACTGGGACGCGAGGCTTGCCGCGCAGCAGGTGTACGTGGGCCCAGCAGCGCGTGAGTGAGAGGTTTTATCAAGGCCTGGTGAACGGGGGTGCATCGAGGCCTAGTTCCCGCCGACCGGAGCCGCGTCCGGACTGCATGCTTGGGGCCTGGATGACGTGCCTGGACCTGACGAACCCTGACACACCTCAGCTAGACGGAGATAAGCCCGCACCCACAAACACAACGCTTATTTTACTTTATCCTCCCATTTGTCTGTTGTGCAAGTCTGTGTGTAAGAGCGCTCACTAGGGGGTTTAGCTTTACCAGCGCGCTTCTTTGTATCGGGGTCCGGCAATAAAGCCGTGTTTATTTTTGTACCATAAATCGGGTTTTTGTGAGTTAATTTCCACAGGGTTGAAGACGCTTGCGCACACGGACCATCAGGTAAAGTTTCCGCTTCTTCTTCTTTTCTTTCTTCCTCCCACGCATATAGAGTGAAGTCCGTATTTGATCGTCGCCTCGGAGTTAAAGCTCGCTTTGGCTATTCGTGATTTCCCCGGTCTTAACCGAAGGGGAGTCACGCGAGAATATATAGATGATGATATATTTTAACCTCCAGTAACTTTGCAGTCACTACGAAGGGATTAGTGTTGCAATTAGATTTACTATAATATTAACATTATGTTATCCTTATTCTGAAAATGATATTACTAAAAAAAAAACCGAGGCTAATTCCTTACTTCCGCGTCATTTGTACCGTACACTGCTTAACATTGATTCATGAACCATACATCGCTTCAATCTAGAAACTTTGCAATAACGACAAAGGGATTGCAGTGTTATGATTATATTTGCTATATTATTAGTATTAACGCTATTATTATTACTATTTCGAAAACAACACTACTGCATTAAGAAACCTGGGTTAATTTGCCCAAAGCGGCCTGAAGGTGAGGCATGAAGTCATGAAGCCTAAGGCCTATACGTACTGTCGTTGGAAGAACCGCAACGTCTATGCTTTCAATATTTGAGGATCATTTTAACAATCAGTTTGTTTGTGTTTCACACTGAATGAAAAACGTCAAGGTAGAGCATGGCGATTGTGATATATGACAGGTTCGACAATATGTTCGGCCTGAACGACATTGGAATCAAAGTGCTGGAGTGTGGAGTCAGCCGTAATGACATCAGACGTAATCACATCACCTTGTCATGTGATCAGATCCTCAGCTCTGATTGGTATACGTTTGAGGGGACAGACATACATACATACATACATACATACATACATACATACATACATACATACATATGGATGGACAAACACTGTTTCTAGACTGCTTTGCCCTATGGGCTACGCCGTAAAAAATTTGTAAATCATATAGCCAGGTCTGTGCGTGTGTAACACTTTTTCGCACCCAAGAAGAAATACATTTTGAACTTGGCTTTGTCTGGAATCAAACCACATCCGTGAGCTTACAAGTCAGCAACCTTATAACCACTCGGTCTCGGCAACGTTTTTATTACAATAAGGATCCAATCTATCCCTAAGAGCGCGAGGAGGAGGAGGCAGGACTTGGAGCGCCACAGTAAAACTCACAAACAAATATACAAACAGACACTTTATTAATTATATATAGAATGATAATGAAGAAATATAAAGACATATAAAACTATATGGAAGGAGGGCACAAACAACAACAACAACGACAACAACTTGTTACAAAATATCCTTTGTTTTCCGGGGCTGGTTCACGCTTCATTGTACATTGTGATTGAGACTCTCACATCTTTAATTTCTATTGGATGTTTGCACAGTCTGGATCGCTCATGATGGCACTGTAAAAAAGATGCAACTAAAAATACCGGCTCACACTGTACAATTATCCCCACGGTTTTCAATTCAATCGGTTTATTTTACCTATCCCTTTATCCTATCTATCCCCAATCTTACCTTGTCTTTTACCTGGCTATTTACCCCACACTATCCCAGAGGGAAAATGTTTGTGTGTTTTACAGCAGCGCTATGGTAAACACCTACTCTCCCAAGTCCATTCCTCCTATCCGTAAGGATGGGCTCTTTGCGAGTAATAAGAATATATATGTTCCCTTACAGGAAACTTAAACACAGGAAAAGGCCATTAGGGCCATCAAAGCCTATACTATAGCATTGCCAACTTATGGCTCTATCCTTTTAAATGGTGAGCATCAAGCAAGGATGTACCATTTTTAAAGCAAGTTATTTTTAAAGCATTTTTAAAGCGGTAGATCTCGTGAGATCTTGGAGACGACGGCAGGGATTTTCGAAGCTCCACACGGTCTCCACGTTTTCAAAGTTAAGTCTGTTCACAATTGTATTTTGTCGAAACTGTAATTAACTTCCGGTGTGTGAACATATAGTGTGCCCCTTGGAAGTTTCTCAGTGTTTATCTTTCATAAATTAGTCGTTTGTTTGCCGCGTCGCGAGCGAGGCCTTGCAGCCTCAGGCTTCCCCCGTCGAAGGTTGTTCCTTCCTTCGCTGTTTTGCTAGGTTTTTTGATTTTCCCTTCACCCCCAAACTTCACCAAGCATCTACTCTTTATCTAACGTTGTAACCCCCTTTCCCCCCCACCCCCCCCCCCAAAAATAATTATTTCCCTTTTTCCTCATGTGCTTTTGTTCCATCGTGCGCCTCTGTCCATGTGCGCTGTCCCGCCCCGCCCCCATTATCCCCTTGCCTTCCACCTTCTGCCCTGTTCAAGTGACTCGTGGTGTCCCTCTCGGCTCCCTCTCCCCGTTGGTAATTTTGTGAATATAAGATTGTTCTTCACGGTTCTCTTTAAATATGTTTAAACTTTCCCCTTCAGTGTTTTATTCAGTGGTTTATTACAACACGCTGTTTTTCTTCCTATTTAAAAGGCTCCATTCAATTCCCTCCAACTCGTTGCATTTCAAAAAAATATTCAATCTCTTATAATTCTTTCTCACTACATGCTCTAAATTATCATTCATTCCATCCCTCCTCCATCGTTCTTAAACGGATCGCTAACTTGAAAATCACAACAAACCCAATTTGTTATAAATATTCATCTTTCATTAATCATCCACTTTCTAAACATTCCCCTTGCCCCTCCCCTCCAAATCTCCCCCCTTGCCCCTCCCCTCCAAATCTCCCCCCTTTCCCCTCCCCTCCTAAACTCCCCCCTTTCCCCTCCCCTCCGAAACTCCCCACTTGCCCCCTTCGAACGTCCTCTGCCCCCCCTCAAACAACCCCTCACTGTGCCTCATCCCATCACCATCAAACCTTTCGTCCTCCTCATCCTTCCCTTTCTTGTAACTCTTCTGTAATCTCTGCCACACTATCAACTGCTCTTCCTACCTCCCCCTCTCATCCTTCATCTGACCCTACCCCTCCCCTCCCCTGTCCTGCACCCGATGCTCCCCCTCTCCCCTCATTAACGGTATGGACCTCAAACATCCGGGGCCTTCGCTCAAACCTGATTGATCTCTCCATTCAGGTTGCTTCCGACAATCTAGACTTGATCTGCTTAACAGAAACTTTCCTCCTTCAAGATGTCTCTGATTCCTTAATATCTCTTCCTGGTTACTCCCTCCTCCGGTATGATAGACCTGAGCCTCGTCCTGGTGGTGGGGTGGCTATCTTTATCAAAAACTCTCTTCCTCACTCTCCTTGCACTGCCCTCTCTCCACCCCACCCCCAGGAGTACCTCTGGCTATGGCTTCCTCTCCGCTCACACCATTTGTTCATATGTGTTCTGTACCGTCCTCCAAACAGTGATGACTCAATTTACATTTCGCTGTCGGACAACATGGACCAACTTCTATAAACTCATCCAAACTCTCTCTTCCTCAAATGTGGCGACTTCAACTGTCAGCATGCCAGCTGGCTGGGTGTGGGTTCATCTCTCACCAGCCATGGCACCTCAGCAAAGGACTTCTGTGACTCATTGGGACTGACACAATCTGTCAATTTCCCAACCCGGATCTCAGTCAATGGAGTATCTTCTCTTCTGGACTTGGTTATGACTAACTTCCCTGCAAATGTCTGCTGCTCTTCTTCTGCTCCAATCGGTTCTTCTGATCATGTGCTTGTTAAAGTGGACATCTCTCTGGCCATTCTCAGAGAGCCTCCTCGGCACCGACGAGTCTGGCATTTCACTCAGGCTGACTGGCACGGTCTGCAAGCAGCCATCAATCATCTGGACTGATCTACCATCTCTACTGCCTCTGACATAAATTCTTCCTGGGAATTCTTCCAAAGCAAACTGCTCTCTCTCATGCACAGATTTATCCCATCTCGTCTTCAGTTGTCTTACCCTTCCTCCTGTCCATGGTACACTGAATCTTGTGGTGAGGCAGTTGCCGTGAAACAACTTGCCTTTGCCTCTTGGAAGGCAAATCCAACTGAAGGCAATCTCAGTTCCTTCCACCAAGCTCGGAACAAGTGTGTGTCTACCCTCAGGAGTGCCAGGAAGCACTATCTCTCCACACTCAAGATTGAACTCTCAAACCTGTCTCCTTCCTCCAAATCCTGGTGGCGTCTGGTCAAATCCGTTTCTGGTATTTGTTCCCCCTCAATCCCCTCCCTTACCTCAAATGGCTGCACAGTTAACACCGCAAGTGACAAAGCCGAATGCCTCAACTCTGTGTTTGCCTCAAAATCTTGTGTCCCAACCCCATCTCTCTCTGATCCCACCTTTCCCAGTCGATCCCAACTGCTCCTGGACTCTGTGTCCTTCTCTCCTGACGAGGTGGAGAAGTTTCTGTCAAACCTCGACTCTGATTTTGCAACTGGACCAGACGGCATCAGCCCACGGGTCCGAAAATCCTGCTCTGCCGCTCTATCTCATCCTCTCTCTGTTCTTTTCACCCTCGCTTTTGCTCAAGGTCATTTGCCAGCATCTTGGAAATCAGCAAACATTACCGCTTTACACAAAAAAGGTGCAAAAACAGATCCTTGCAACTACAAACCAATCAGCCTGCTTCCAATTATCAGTAAAGTCATGGAATCCATCATTGCTTCGGATATCAAATCCTTCCTCTTCTCCAATGCCTTGATCTCTTTTTTCTTCTTCTTTTTTTGTATACAAGATCGAGGCTCGTGAAAGAGCGAACATTAATCACACAGAAAGACAAACAGACACATAAAACAAATAACATCGGGAGCGGTAGACAAGATGTGGAGAGAGGGGGAAGGACACAAACACAACATTTGAGAGCAGGGACCGAGAGACATGGAGACATCGAGAGATCTGTGGGAGGGAGAGGGCTTTGGGGGGGAGGCATGTGAAGGTGGGGGGGGGGGGGTGGGAGAGGTATAAACATATGGACACTGCCAGGACTTCCAGGAAAGAAGTTGGAATTTCAAACAAGGTGGATCTGGGGTGAATTAGTGGGGGTAGAAAAGATCGAGGTTTTGGATGGGGGAAGATAAGAGATGGTGGTGAACAGCTGTTTTAAAGACCTGGAGGGAGGAGTGGGATTGAAGGGAATGTGGGAGTTTGTTCCAGAGGCGGGAGAAAAGAGGAATGAAAGAGTGAAGGTGAGCAGAGAGCCGAGATTTCGGCAGTTTAACCATCAGAGGGTTGCTGGCAGATCTTGTGCGACCTGTAGGAATATTTGGGGGACAGAGCACAGAGAGAGCTGGGGGAGCAAGGCCGGAGAGGAGTCGGTAGAAGACAGAAAGACCACCTACCTGCCTGCGGTGAGTGAGTGAAAGGCCCTCAGAGATAGCTTCATCGTGGGAGATTCCAATGATTTTGAAAGCTTTGGATTCAACAGCGTGAAGCCGAGCCAGGTGTGAGGCAGGAGCACCAGCCCATAGGGGAGAACAGTATTCCATTGAGCTGCGGATGAAAGCCTTGTATGTGGTGAGGAGCTCAGGTGTGCCGAGGAAGGACTTCGCACGACGGAGGATGCCCAGTCGGCGACTGGCTTTGGAGGCCAGCTTGGAAATGTGGTTTTCCCAAGAAAGATCATGGCAGATAGTGAGACCCAAAAGCTTGAGCAACAGAACTTCTTGGAGAGGATTATTGAGAAAGTAGATGGGAGGGTTGTCCAGTCGATCCTTTCGGAGAGACATAGTAAGAGAGTGAGATTTGTCAGGATTGAAAGACATGTTCCACTTGTTTGACCAGTCTGTGATTTTGTCCAGGTCTTCAGAGAGTGAGGAGGCTGCAGACTGCCGATCTGAGGGAAGAGGAATTGGAGCGGCAGAGAGTGGAGTCATCAGCAAAGAGATAGAGAGGATTTTCCAGAGAGTCAGAGAGATCATTGATAAAGACCAGAAAAAGCACAGGGCCCAGCACACTGCCTTGGGGAACTCCAGCCTGAACAGGAAGGGGGAGATGAGAGAAATCCATTCAGGGCCACACGTTGACTACGACCAGAGAGGAAGTCCGCAAGCCATGAATGGAGATTTCCATGGATACCATAGGAGGAGAGTTTGGTGAGCAGAGCTGGGTGCCAGACCGTATCGAAGGCACGTGATATGTCAAGGGAGACAGCTCTGATTTCCTGTTTGGCATTGAGGACCTCCATCCATTGTTGAGACAGCAGAAGCAGCATGGCCAGAGTAGAGTGACCTGGTCTGAAACCAAATTGATGATCAGAGATCAAGCCATTGGCGAAGAGGAAAGATTTCATATCCGAAGCAATGATGGATTCCATGACTTTGCTGATAATTGGGAGCAGGCTGATTGGTCTGTAGTTGCAAGGATCTGTTTTTGCACCTTTTTTGTGTAAAGCGGTAATGTTAGCTGATTTCCAGGATGCTGGCAGATGACCTTGAGCAAAAGATAGGGTGAAAAGAACAGAGAGAGGGTGAGATAGAGCGGCAGAGCAGGATTTTAGGACCCGTGGGCTGATGCCGTCTGGTCCAGTTGCAGAATCAGAGTCGAGGTTTGGCAAAAACTCCTCCACCTTGTCAGGAGAGAAGGACACAGAGTTCAGGAGCAGTTGGGTTCGACTGGGAAAGGTGGGAACAGAGAGAGATGGGTTTGGGACTAAGGATTTTGAGGCAAACACAGAGTTGAGGCATTCGGCTTTGTCACGTGCGATGTCAACTGTGTGGCCATTTGAGGTAAGGGAGGGGATGGAGGGGGAACAAACACCAGAAACGGATTTGACCAGACGCCACCAGGATTTGGAGGAAGGAGACAGGTTTGAGAGTTCATTCTTGAGTGAGGAGAGATAGTGCTTCCTGGCACTCCTGAGGGTAGACACACACTTGTTCCGAGCTTGGTGGAAGGAACTGAGATTGCCTTCAGTTGGATTAGCCTTCCAAGAGGCAAAGGCAAGTTGTTTCAGGGCAACTGCCTCACCACAAGATTCAGTGTACCATGGACGGGAGGAAGGGTAAGACAACTGAAGGCGAGATGGGATAAATCTGTGCATGAGAGAGATCAGTTTGCTTTGGAAGAATTCCCAGGAAGAATTGATGTCAGAGGCAGTGGAGATGGGAGACCAATGCAGACGATTGATGGCTACTTGAAGACTGTCCCAGTCGGCCTGAGTGAAATGCCAGACTCGTCGATGCTGAGGAGGCTCTCTGAGAATGGCCAGAGAAATGTCCACTTTGACAAGCACATGATCAGAAGAACCGATTGGAGCAGAAGAAGAGCAGCAGACATTAGCAGGGAAGTTTGACATATCCAAGTCTAGAAGAGAAGATACTCCATTGGCTGAGATCTGGGTCGGGAAATTGACAGATTGTGTCAATCCCAGTGAGTCACAGAAGTCCTTTGCTGAGGTGCCATGACTGGTGAGAGAGGAACCCACACCCAACCAGGTGGCATGATGACAGTTGAAGTCACCACATATGAGGAAGAGAGAGTTGGGATGAGTGGATAGAAGTTGGTCCATGTTGTCAGACAGTGAAATGTAGATGGAGTCATCACTGTTTGGGGGACGGTACAGAACATATATGAACAAAAGGTGGGAGCGGAGAGGAAGCCGTAGCCAGAGGTACTCCTGGGGGTGAGGAGGAAAGAGGGCAGTGCAAGGAGAGTGAGGAAGAGAGTTTTTGATAAAGATAGTCACCCCACCACCAGGCCGAGGCTCAGGTCTATCATACCGGAGGAGGGAGTAACCAGGAAGAGATATTAAGGAATCAGAGACATCTTGAGGGAGGAAAGTCTCTGTTAAGCAGATCAAGTCTGGATTGTCAGAAGCAACCTGTATGGAGAGATCAGTCAGGTTTGAGCGAAGGCCCCGGATGTTTGAGGTCCATACCGTTAATGAAGAGAGAGGGGGAGCATCAGGTACAGGACAGGGGAGGGGAGGAGTAGGGTAAGATGAAGGATGAGAGGGGGAGGTAGGGAGAGCAGTTGATAGTGTGTCAGATATTGCAGAAGAGTTCCAAGAAAGGGAAGGATGAGGAGGATGAAACGTTTGATGGTGAAGGGATGAGGCACAGTGAGGGGTTGTTTGAGGGGAGGCAGAGGAAAGTAGAAGGTTTGGGGGGGTGGAGGTATGAGATAGAAGGGAGACGAAGTGGGGAGGAGGCAGCTTGGAGGAGGAGGGGGGAGGAGGGAGAATTGGAGAGGAATGGTATGGGGGGAGAATTGAATGGGAGGGGTTGGGGGGGAGTTTTGAAGGGGAGGAGTGAGGGGGGAGTTTAGGAGGGGAGGCGCAAGGGGGGAGTTTTGGAGGGAAGGGGCAAGGGGGAAGTTTAGAAGTGGAGGGGCAAGGGGGGAGTTTAGGAGTGTAGGGGCAAGGGGGGGGATTTGGAGGGGAGGGGCAAGGGGGGAGTTTAGGAGGGGAAGGGCAAGGGGGGAGTTCAGGAGTGGAGGGGCAAGGGGGGGATTTGGAGGGGAGGGGCAAGGGGGGAGTTTAGGAGGGGAAGGGCAAGGGGGGAGTTCAGGAGTGGAGGGGCAAGGGGGGAGTTTAGGAGTGTAGGTGCAAGGGGGGGGGATTTGGATGGGAGGGGCAAGAGAGGAGTTTAGAAAGTGGATGATTAATGAAAGACAAACATTGATTACAAATTGGGTTTGTTGTGATTTTCAAGTTAGCAATCCGATTCAGAACGATGGAGGAGGGATGGAATGAATGTGAATTTAGACCATGTAGTGAGGGAGACGTATAAGATATTGAATTTCTTTTTTTTGAAGTGGAATGAGTTGGAGAGGAAATTGAGAAAAGCCTTTTAAATAGGAAGAAAAACAGCGTGTTGTAATATACCACTGAATAAAACACAGAAGGGGAAAGGTTAAACATATTTAAATAATATTTAAACAGAACTGTGAACAATCTTCTATGCACAAAATACCAACGGGGGGAGAGCCGAGAGGGACCACCACGAGTCACGTGAACAGGGCAAACGGTGGATGGCAAGGAGATAATGGGGGCGGGGCGAACAGCACACCTGGACAGAAAATACAGGATGAGACAACAGTACACGTGGAGAAAGGAAAATAAATGTTTTTTTTGTTTGTTTTTTTTGGGGGGGGGGGGGGGGGGTGGGGATTTAGAACGTTAGACAGAGTATTATGTTCGGGGTAGAAGGGAAAAAACTAAGAGCCAAGCAAAACACGCTTAAGTTAATAAAACACCGACGGGGGTACAACTACAAGGCCACACACGAGGAGCAGAACACGATTAATTAATTACGAGTTACAGTAAATTCAAACCAAAACTAACTAAAATCAAACAATATCGCATGGACGATAAAATAACGAGTTGAAATTTGACAATCTATCTGGGGAAATGGGGGAGAAACACGTGGTCGAAGAACGAACGAATGAATAAGAATGAATAAACGAATGAGCACAGAGAAGGTAATGTCTTTTTTGTTTGTTTTTTTGAGTTGAGATTTACATAAGGAAGTAGGCTATGGGGTGAAAAGACTGGGAAAACAGAGAACGAAAGTTATTGGATCACAAACGATGGACCGCTGAGAGAAAAACAAAGCCTCAAGGTTGTACAGTGTACACTGTACAAGGCCTCAAGACACGACACGAATTAACACGATTTTCAACACAGGTATGAAAGATTTGCACCGAAAATCTTCGTCAGGACAATATACGTACATACACCATAAAATAAATACAGTTATAACGAAAATACAAATGGGAACAATTACTTAACTTCGATTTCGATGGAGAGCGTGTAGAGCTGCGAATAAACGAACCCTCGCCAGCAAGACCGGAAACGGATCAAAGAACGGAAATGGATTCAGACCAGGTCATTCTACTCTGGACATGTTGCTTCTGCTGTCTCAACAATGGATGGAGGTCCTCAATGCCAAACAGGAAATCAGAGCTGTCTCACTTGACATATCACGTGCCTTCGATACGGGCTGGCACCCAGCTCTGCACACCAAACTCTCCTCCTATGGTATCCATGGAAATCTCCACTCATGGCTTGCGGACTTCCTCTCTGGTCGAAGGCAACGTGTGGCCCTGAATGGATTTCTCTCATCTCCCCTTCCTGTTCTGGCTGGAGTTCCCCAAGGTAGTGTTCTGGGCCCTGTGCTATTTCTGGTCTTCATCAATGATCTCTCCGACTCTCTGGAAAATCCTCTCTATCTCTTTGCTGATGACTCCACTATCTGCCGCTCCATTCCTCATCCCTCAGATCGGCAGTGGGGGGCTGGTGCAGCCTCCTCACTCTCTGCAGACCTGGAAAAAAATCACAGACTGGTCAAACAAGTGGAACATGTCTTTCAATCCTGACAAATCGCACACTCTTACAATGTCTCTCTGAAAGGACCGACTGGAAAACCCTCCCATCTACTTTCTCAACAATCCTCTCCAAGAAGTTCTGTCGCTCAAGCTTTTGGGTCTCACTATCTGCCATGATCTTTCTTGGGAAAACCACATTTCCAAGCTGGCCTCCAAAGCCAGTCGCCGACTGGGCATCCTCCGTCGTGCGAAGTCCTTCCTTGGCACACCTGAGCTCCTCACCACATACAAGGCTTTCATCCGCAGCTCAATGGAATACTGTTCCCCCCTCTGGGCTGGTGCTCCTGCCTCACACCTAGCTCGGCTTCACGCTGTTGAAACCAAAGCTTTCAGAATCATTGGAATCTCCTGCGATGAAGTTAACTCCAAGGGCCTTTCACTCACTCACCGCAGGCAGGTTGGTGGTCTTTCTGTCTTCTACCGACTCCTCTCCAGCCTTGCTCCCCCAGCTCTCTCTGTGCTCTGTCCCCCCAATATTCCTTCAGGTCGCACAAGATCTGCCTGCAACCCTCTTATGGTAAAACTGCCAAAATCTAGGCTCTCTGCTCACCTTCACTCTTTCATTCCCCTTTTCTCCTGCCTCTGGAACAAACTCCCCCACTCCCTTCAATCCCACTCCTCCCTCCAGGTTTTTAAAACAGCTGTTCACCACCATCTCTTATCTTCCCCCATCCAAAACCTTGATCTTTTCTACCCCCGCTAATTCACTTCAGATACTTTTTTTTTTCTTTTTTTTTTAAATTCCAACTTCTTTCCTGGAAGTCCTTGCAGTATTCATATGTTTTATACCTCTCCCACCTCCCCCAAAGCCCTCCCCCTGCCACATTTCTCCCGTTGTCCCTGCTCTCAAATGTTGTGTTTGTGTCCTTCCCCTCTCTCCCCATCTTGTCTGCCGCTCCCCTTATTTTTTGTGTTTTGTGTGTCGGTTTGAATTTTTGTGTGATTAATGTTAGCTCTTTAACGAGCCTCGATCTTGTATACAAAAAAAGAAGAAAAAAAAGTACCAAACTCATACCATTTTTAAAGATTTTGGCATGACTCAACCTGGGTTTGAACCACCAAACTTGCAGACTCCGAGCGGACGCTCTAACCATACTTGGACAAACCACCAAGTATGATTAGTAATGTATGGAAGCGAAATATGGGCACTGCGGATCGAAGATGTAAAAAGAATGGAAAGAATCGAGATAAGAATGACATGATGGATGAATATATAGTTCGTTCATCTCTGAAGTTGACCACTTGACAAATGAAAATTGATCCGCAGTGCCTCTGAAATGTCTGGATTTCACAGAGAAAAATGTAGATAAACGCATTAATTACAAGATCTTCTCCTTAATTTAATCACCATTTTGGACGAATATCTAATCAGAAGTAAACATTTCAGTTCCTCAACGTCATGGTATTATCTCAGCGGTGTTGATGCTACCACGATGGTGGTGACAGCACTCTGCTGTCAATGCCATTGTCAAGCAAGGTTATTAATCAATTGCTCAAGAAAGTCCAAACCTTCAGTAGGTGGAGTTGCTTGTTCAACGCTGGCAATAGTTGTGGCCACAGGAACTGGTGTCATCCAAGGATCATTTTGGGCCACAGTGGAGGAAGAGGTCTCCCACATATCTGGTGAAAGGGGAGCTGTGGTATCCTGAGGCTGTGGTCCAGTAAAAGCATTTCCAAGGTCGAGCAAAGGACCCTGAAATGTGACCAAGGATTAAGGGGCTATTGGTGTATCTAATGACTAATATATATATATATATATATATATATATATATATATATATATATATATATATATACACACACACATACACATACTAGTGGTGGGGAATGCTTACACTTTTACAAAAGCTTACACACCAACAGTTTTGCTTTAGACAGCCTCATAATGACTTGCATTCTTTCTTATGGTGTATTTTACGTCATTATATACATACTAGAATGCTTTTATTTCACAGATTACAGTTATAAAAATTACAATTTTCAAATGATAGATATTGATTGAGGTTTTTTTTAATGGCCGCCTTTACGTATTTTATGTAAATTTTCTTTTACGGACACTTTCTGATGGTTCTGTGATTTTCCCCATGTACTGGCTTCAATGTCCGTCGGCATGTCAAATTAAGCTTTCTATGGAATCTGGAAGGTACCGAACATTTATATCAGTCAGTCCGTGAATCAGTCAGTGGTTACAAAGTTCTTAAGTCGTTCCTGGGAAAACCGCATTTCCAAGCTGGCCTCCAAAGCCAGTTGCCGACTGGGCATCCTTCATTGTGCGAAGTCCTTTCTGGGCACTTCTGAGCTCCTCACCACATACAAGGCTTTCATCCGCAGCTCAATGGAATACTGCTCTCCCATCTGGGCTGGTGCTCCTGCCTCACACCTAGCTCATCTTCATGCGGTTGAAACAAAAGCATTCAGAATCATTGGAATCTCCCACGATGAAGCTGATTCTGAGGACCTTTCTCTCTCTCTCTCACCGCAGGCATGTTGGTGGTCTTTCTGTCTTCTCCCGACTCATCTCTGGCCTTGCTCCCCTGCTCTGTCTGTGCTCTGTCCCCCAAATATTCCTACAGGTCGCACAAGATCTGCCAGCAACCCTCTTCTGGTGAAACTGCCAAAATCAAGACTCTCTGCTCACCTTCACTCCTTAATTCCTCTACTCCCGCATCTGGAACAAACTCCCCACTCTCTTCAATCTCTCTCCTCCCTCCAGGTCTTTAAAACAGCTGTTCACCATCATCTCTTATCTTCCCCCATCCAAAACCTTGATCTTTTCTACCCCCGTTAAAACACCCCAAATTCGCCTCTTTCAATCTCCGACTTCTTTACTGAAATTCCGAGTAGTGTTCATTTGCTTTATACCGTGTACACCTCCCTCCTCCCCAGGCCTTCCCCCCTCCACAGATCTACCGACGTCCCTGTTCTCTTCTGTTGTTGTGCTTGTGTGCTTCCCTCTCTCTCCCCCTCTTGTCTTCCGTTCCCTTCATTGTATGTTTTATGTGTCTGTGCATGTTTTCATGTTCAATGTGTTAGCTCTTACACGATCCTCGGTTCTGTGTACAAAAAATAAAAAATATTTTAAAAAGTCATATGTTCCTAAGTTGGAACTTAATTCCCCATATACTCTTTGTTATAAATGGTCTTTCAGTTCTAAAACTGAGCCAAGAAAGCATATTTAACACAGAATTAAGCTGAAATATTGTGTATTTGCAATAAATTATAGTATGTAAATACCCTCTCAATGTACTCGAACTGCAATAAATACAATTAATAAACTTTACTGCAAAATAAAGTTCAGTAACATTATTGTCTTGACTTGATAATTGTTTCGATCGTTGAACTATTAAGGTGTAATGAACGACAGATTTGGGAGGGAGTTTCACTTTTATCAGGGCATTTTATAACGTCCAGTTTTGTGTCTAATGTCAAGGTTCTGCGTTTCTTCGTGCAGGAATATCACTGCAATGTTTATCAGCCATGACTAGGGCTCATTGTCACTAAAGCGGTAAAATATGTGGCACTATGAATGGAAAAAGTGGGTGTAAAGGAAATAGCTACGAACAGTACAGTACTGTGCAGTACAATGGATACTGCAGACCACCTGATGCTCAGACTCTTTACATTTCACGGAAGAAATATTCACACTCCTCCCAACCAACGAGTCCCGAGTTTCTCCGCTCACATTGCAGTGATATTTTAGTGTGAATGTGTGTTCACCACAGTCTGTTTTTTTGAGGATGAAATAAACTGGAAAAACATTTGCCATAAAAGAGTAATTATGTCTGTTCTATTGCAATTGTAGATGGCGGCTTGCAAACAAAGCCTCAAGGGTACAGAAGCCGGTGTACAGAAGCGTTTTTTCTATAACAATAAATACAAGGCACAAGGAGGTGAAATTCACTGCATGTGATGTGCATTGCACAGAGTAAAATGAGTGTTAATTTACATCCATAGGATGTCTAATAAAGAATATATAAAAACACCTGACACTGGGCCAAGGCTTCAGACTTTGACACGCTCATGAGGCTGCACTGTCGAACAAACTGTTCCAACCCGTTATTTTTGACGGGCTTTTATACTAATCTCACATAATGTACATAATTTGCATGTTTTACCTGTTCTTTGGGAGCTGTAGAAATCAGGTTGATGTCTGGGGCTGATGGAGAAGCCTCTGCTGGCTTTGAACTCACCTAATGGAGGACAATTTGTAATAATTATAAATATGACATGAGCAGCCAACTGGATATTGAATCTCATATTCAACAGACTTTTTACTTCCTGCTCCATGCTTCATAATGTTTCGGAAAATATTCGGATCAAACTACACTTTACTTGGGTATATCAAGTTTATCATCATTCCTTTGTGTTGTGATTGATACTGTTGTGAGACTGCTCTCAGTTAACACCGGGAGAGTCACGGAAGGCAAATCGAGCATTACTCGGAGGCGATGATCAAAGGTGGATTTTACTCTATGCGTCGGAGGAAGAAAGGAAAGAAGAGGAAGCTGAAGAGCTTACCTGTGGTCCCGCCGGCAGTTCCGGAACCTGCAGAAAATAACACAAACAAAAACCGGGTTAAAAATGTACAACAATAACAAAAGGGTTTATTAAATGGAATTCCGGGACAAAGAAAAGCGCGACGATAAACTAAATTTCCTACATGGAGCGCTCCTGCACACAGAGCCAAACACAGACAAAGGGATGGAAGAACTGGAAAATAAATGATGTGTGTGTGCACTTAGCTCCTGTCACTGGTGGGATCTCGTCAGGGTCTGTGAACGGGGACCGGGGTGCTGGCTACGTTGCGTGCGTGTTGGCGGGAACCAGGCCTTGTTGCACCCTTTCGCGCTGCAGCGCTCGTACACTCGTCCACGCATGGAGAACCTTAGTTCCCAGGCCGCGGTTCTTCCTGCAGCCTCTGTACGTCTCCGGTGGCGTCTCTGAACACGGTCGGTCCAAGCACAATCATTCCCGAGGTCCAGAACGAGAACGGGCACAAGTGCGCGTGGGAGAACAAGGGAGCCAGAGGTCTTGGAGGGCAAAAAACAAGAGAGTGAAAATGGCCGTCCGAGAGCTATTTTAACGTCGGGTCATGATGTCATCGGCGCTTCTCCACCAATGCCCGCAGGCCACCACCACCTCGTCCAGCTCTCCAACAATCAGTGCGCCGCTTCTTGCTCGCCCTTCTCTCTGCCAATCAGTTGGTGCCTTCTTGCTCCGCCCTTCTCTCTGCCAATCAGATGCCCTGGCCAATCACGGCTCCTCGGGGTGTGTCTTCACGGGTCTTTCGTCCTATGTGTCCTTTCCAGTTGGGGTGATCAGCCCAAGTGCATCATCTGGGTTCCGGTTAGTTTTATTATCTAGTGTGGTTTAATTTACGGGCATTTCCTGCGCTACTGTCTATGGTCCGGTGCCATAAGGGACAAAGGATGTAAAGTACTGAAGTTTGACGAACATGGGAATTAACATAATCCCTATACCTAGTTAACATGCCCCATTCCTCGTAATGGGGACGAAGATACACCTTAATCCGACATTCGGCTAAACAAAACTTATTACATGGTGATGGTTCTTACCCGACATCCAGAGCATGTTAATTTATACAAATCTACCTGACTCTAAATATCACTACCACACCGACATAACAATACATTGGCAGACTCAATACCCTGATCCAATCTCAAATATCTCCATTTTGCCTTAGGAATTTAACGACATTATTTGAAGTGTACGTTAGTTTATTTCCTCCAAAAACAATCAGGATGCTCCTTGCACGTTGATACCTAATTTTGGTTGAAATAAACATCATGAAATACAGGAAAAAGAGAGGTAGAGGCAATTTACTGTAGCTCACGTGAACAACTTCTTGTTGTATGATGGCTGGAGGACTAGCGATCTCAACGGCCACGTCATCTGGGGTCTGAGGTTCTCCACCATCAAAGGAAACTTTTGATGATGCTGCAGGTAAGTCGGAGAGGATGAGCTAAGTTTTTAGGTAAGTCATTTGGTGAAAAATCACCTGTTTGAATAATGGCGTTAAAACAACCTGACCTTTCAAGATGAGTTAATTCAGTGAAAGAAACCTCCTACATATTAACTCAAGAACCTCAGAAAGTCCCGTGTGATATTTCTGAACAAAATACTTTTTTTTTTACAGGATCTAAGGCTCGTAGTGGAGCTGTGCCCCATTCCCTCTCTCCACCGCCCCCTGGCCACCCCCCCCCCCTTGGATCCCACACACACACATGACACAACACAGTACTGTTAGACAAGACAAACACCCACTGAGCTTGGGGGAAATGCTGTCATTTCCTGGGGCACTCTGGGTACCAGCAATGCCACAACAATGGCACCGCCTTTCTTTCCAAAGGAGGAATTTTCTCCTCCACGTGGATGTGAACCTATGGGAATTGTCCGTGCTCTATTTTTAGAAAATGCTGAAGCTCAGGCAAGGAAGCAGAAGGTACCATTTTTAAAGTCTTAGGTATGACTCAGCCGCGGTTTGAACTGCCGACCTCCCAGGCTTGGAGCGGATGATGTTCTACAATAAACCAGCAATCCAACAAAACTAGGTATAAACAATCCCAGTGTAGAACTATAAAAATAGAAATCCTCAACAGGTAGGGATGAACAATCCCAGTGTTGAACTATGAAACCAGCATGCCCATATAGCTTAGTAGAAACCGTGCGAGTGTTTAAATCGGGTACCTGTGACAAACTCAACGTCCATCAAAGGGATAAACCTTATCTAACAAAATTGATGCTTTTGATGCAAAATTGATGCTCACATTGATGCTTTTCACTGTGGATGATACATTAATCTGACAATTCATAATCGGTTCGTAAATTTAATCCAGACTTGACAGCTCACAGGTATGTGCTACCTCTGCTCTATCCTGTCAAACTCTAATTATGAGCATGTTACAGTTACTCACCAGTCTTGGGAGAAGTTGGTTGATCCTCAGCTGGTTTGCCCTTATCCTTATCACCTGCTCCAAACAGTCCCACAGAACCAGGACCATGTCCAGTGATTGGTTGGCAAACCTCACTGGTCTTAGCCGAATGTGCCATGCGTTCCTTCGTCACGAGTGCATGAGCTCGTTCTTCACGCAGCCTGTCCTCATCCTTTGGGTGGTACAAACCAACAGTTTTGCTTCAGACAGCCTCATAATGACTTCCATTCTTTCTTATGGTGTATTTTACGTCATTATCCCAATTAGGACCGCTGTCCTAACAACCTGCATTTTTACTTAACGAATCAATCTCACATGCCTGCATTTTTGTTTTGTACAAATCATCCCAAAATCATCAGCGAGTGTTCAAACTAGCTTTGCTAAAATTGGAAAGGAGACACAAACATGTAGGAAGAAGAAGAAGAAGAGGAGGAGGCTGATGTGTGCATGCATTCGTACGTGCACACGCATTAGATTTCTCTAAAACACCAGTTTCTTCACATTTGGTAGCAGGATACTCCAGCAGACAGTAGGGATACCCATGGGTTCAAACCCAGCCCCTTTCTTTGCAAATTTTGTCCTGCACATGTACGAGTCTGATTTGGCCAAGAACGTGTGCAGGAATAAACTACTAACTGCGAGAAGGTGCGGAACTATCTTTAGATTAATTGATGAATTACTGGCAAATAATCATGGGTTTGTATTCGATCAGCTTGATATACATGTATATCCAAAATAACTCTGATTAAAAAAGGAAAAAGTAAATCAAACTCGCACTTCAGTTTCTTCTTTAGAACTAGTAATAATTTGACCTCAAAAGCAATAGGCTTCAGTGACACAATATGCAAACCCTGCTCAAATTTCAAGTCAATTGGATGAAAATTGACGATTTTATGCAACCTCGACCTTTGACCTTTTGACCAAATTATTAATTTTCCTTCTCCATATTCAAATAATAAAGCTTTGTTGAAAATTTGATGACAAAACGCAAATGGTAAATTGAAATTTCTGGTCAATTGGATGAAAATTGATGATTTTAGGTGATGCTGACGTTTGACCTTTTGACCTGTTGACAAAATTATTAATCTGTCTTTTACATATTCTCATAATAAAGCTTTGGGGAAATTTTGTAGAGAAAATCTCAAATGGTAAAAAGAAGGTTATGGCCAGGACACGGACGACACACACACCGACACACCGACACACCGACACACACACACACACACAAACACACAAACACACACACGTCTCCCGCTGTGTGGAGTACACAGAGTTTTGATTGTATTGTGTAAACTTGAAATAGTTAAAACATGCACTGTAACCTGATATACAATTGTACAGATACAACTAGAATGGCACACGGTAGAACGCATACCTCCGCCAGGTTGAACAGTTTACACTTTGTTTCCCACTGATACGTCAGATCTGCATCCGACATGAACCAAAATCGAATCTGCGTGTTCTTGTCACCTACCCAACTCATCAACCAAGTTTTGTCATAAGTCGTCCACAAATTTTTTAATATCACTATATATCGTTTTTGGCCCAATCTCACAATGATGAACAATCACTTAAAAAAATTGTCGTATCCGGATCAAGATCTTCACCAAAATCTAATTTGTTCATCCTTGTCACACTCCCAAAGTGTCCACCAAATTGTGTCCAAATCCATCAATAACTTTCTGAGATATTGTGCTCACAGACAGACAGACAGACAGACAAGGGTGAAAGCATACCACGAGTCCACCATCAGTGGTACAGGCGTATAAGTAATTATAAAGACAAACAGATATCATTATGGCTGATGTGACCTTGTGAATGTTTTGTTCTGACGTCATTGTTCATTTCATATCCTGTGAAACTCAAAGCAATTCTCACCTCCAGTAGAGCGACCAGCTGTTTGGATTTCTCACGAACGTTCACGCCATAGTCTTTACCATCTCGGTCCACAAACAGGAACTCTCTGAGTAACTTCAAGGCTGACATGTGTTCCTGGCACTGCGATGCCACCTGGTGGAACATGCTTTATTCTGAGATTCATGATCAAGGTTTACATACATGTTCCATTTCATAAATCTTGCAGGTCTGGGTGATGCCACTCAGTTACATCTCATCACACCATCTCCTATAAATCAGTTTATACCTAAATCAGTTTATATACCTAAACCAGTTTGTAGCAAGTGTCCCTTTGGACTCATTCATGTGTTCGGAATGACAAAACCTGGTCTCCACAAGCCATTTTTACCCTAACAGCTCGGTTTCATGTACCAAGTCCCATGAACCAGGGTTGGCAGATCTTTGTCAATCCTCATATTCCTGTTCTTCCCAATGTTAACCATCTATTAATTTCTCCTCTACATTCTCCATTCACTTCAATCTTGTAACTTCAATCTTGATCTCTCAGATCCTTTCCTGTGCTACTCTTAAGGACCCCAATCCCAGACCGAAACTTTCTTGTGATCTCTCTGATCTTTTAAAAACAAGACCACAAGTCTAACAGCGGCGTATCGGGGCTTGTAAAATATTATAAACCACAAACACATATTATTAGCTTTTCAAACCGTCACTAATGCTGTTTATAACATTAAACAAAGAAATTTGGAGGAATCTCGACTTCCATGAGGAAAGTTTTACTTACAGAACTGAGCGAAGATCTACTGTAATCTATATTATACCCCACAAGGTTTGGAGGTGTGCTCATTTACCAAGCAGCTAGCTAGCGCTTGCCAAGCTAGCCGTTCCTTAACGGTTTTGAATGGAGTGCTTCCTCGAATGCTTAAACCACTTGGCGATCTCTTCACAAGAACCTTGGTAAATGAACACACACCCAATGTTCTTGAGACCCGACCATAGATCGACTGTAATCTATATACCCCAAAGATGAATGACCATTCCTGCAGCTCCCGTAGTGAGCGGCTGTTGGCCTACTAGTACCCGACTGCAAAGCCGCAATGAGCCGGCGAAGCCAAAGCCTCTTGCCACTATTTTACCCATCACTGGCATCAGTAGGTTAGGTAGTTGGTAGTAGGTACCGTACCTAGTTCAAAATGACACCATTTGCATTCTGGATGAGATTAAAATTTATAAAATTTCCTTCTTGCTTAATTCGGTGAATTCCGTCTCAACTTCGGATATTTCCGGCCGTGAAAAACTATCCCCTACGGCCACGAGATTTCTAAAAAATAATTCTTCGTCAATTTTAGGATATTTGACGCCGTTTTCAGCGTCCGAAATGTGGTAATAAGCTTTTTTGAAATATTTTCCCTCGTGCGGGCCGAGGTTGGTCTTAAAGTATTTTAATTACAAATTAGAGGTGCATAAGATCGTGAATCAAAAAAAGACGGGTGAAACAAACTCCTATTGAACTTTTTCTCAATTTTTATGCATACTTCCGCATCCGCAAGATGGCGGCCTCCATGGAGCGATTTGTTTTTTGAAATATTTTTTCAAATGCTCGAATCTCATTGGTTCCGGTGTTTGGTGACGATTTTTGTTGAAGGTAACCAGGGCCCGTGCGGCCCCGGGGAACGAGGTTGGTCTTAAAGTATTTTAATTACAAATTAGAGGTGCATAAGATTGTGAATTAAAAAAAGACGGGTGAAACAAACTCCTATTGCCCTTTTTCTCAATTTTTTATGCATAAATCCGCATCCGCAAGATGGCGGCCTCCATGGAGCGATTTGGTGCGTAAAAGCTTCGAAATTCTCAAATGATTCAGCAAAATCTGGCTTTTCAACATAATACATACACTAAAGCGCGGCGTTACGCGCGCTGCTTGCGAGCAAGGAGGAAGCGGACAAGCGGTAACTTATAAGCGTCTTTATTTCAGGAGCCCACTGGAACACTGGCGCGCTCCGGGCTGCGCGCCCGGTGTATCTCATGAGGCCACGCCTACCCCTCGGGCGTGGCCACCGCCCACTTGGTGCGCGGAATGATGTCAACACGCCAGTGGGCTTTTGTGTCTGCCACACGCGCCCCCCCAGAATTCCCGCGCACCTGGAGGGCCAGTTTGCGGGGCAGACGAATGACCCGGCCGAAGCGCCCCCTGGCAATCGGCGGCGTCCGGGGTGCAGGGATGCCAGGTGGGATGCCCCTGGCTGCCCCTGGGATGGGTGCAGGACCCGGGGGCGACGTGGCGGCGGGGCTGGGCGGTGCCGAGGGTCCGCCCGCAGGGGGGCGGCCCCGTGGGGGTCGGGCCACTGGCGGTGGATGGTCCACGTCGAGGTGGGCCGGCTTGAGGCGGTCCACCGAAACGCGGTCAGGAGTACCGCTGATGTCCAGGGTGAAGTGCTTCGCCCTGGTCTCCAGCACGCGGAAAGGCCCGTCGTACGGGGGCCGCAGTGGTGTCCGGTGGACATCGTGGCGGACGAAGACGTACTCCGCCGTGCGAAGCTCCGGGGCGACGTGCGTCGGTGGGTGCCCGTGGCATGCCGTTGGCACCGGGGCGAACCTCTGGGCGGTCTCTTGCAGAGCGGAGCGCTGCTGTGCCGCGGACCATGGTGCCGTGGAGTCGGGGAGGAACTCGCCCGGCACCCGCAGCGGTTGCCCGAAGACCAACTCCGCCGCGAATGCGCGCAGGTCCTCCTTGGGCGCCGTCCGGAGGCCCAGCAGGACCCAGGGGAGCCTGTCGACCCAGCCGCCGTCGCGGAGGGTGGCCCGGAGCGCGGCCTTCAATGAGCGGTGAAATCGCTCACACAGGCCGTTAGCCTGGGGGTGGTAGGCCGTGGTTCGGTGCAGCCGGACCCCAAGCCCCTGCGTGACCGCCCCCCAGAGCTCCGAGGTGAACTGGGGGCCGCGGTCGGACGAGATGTCTGAGGGGGCGCCGAACCGGGCGACCCAGGTGGCGATGAAAGCCTGCGCAACATCGGCCGCCGTTGTCGACGCCAAGGGCACGGCCTCCGGCCACCGGGTGGTGCGGTCCACCATGGTGAGGACGTAGGTGAAACCCCGCGAGGGGGGCAGAGGTCCCACCAGGTCCATGTGGACGTGGTCAAACTGGCGTTCCGGCACCGTGAACGGGGTCAACGGGGCCTGGGTGTGCCGGTGCACCTTGGCGCGCTGGCACGCGAGGCACTTCCTGGGCCAGCCGCGGACGGCCTTCCGGAGGCCATGCCAGACGAACTTGTCGGCGATCAGCCTTTGGGAGGCCCTCGCGCCCGGGTGGGACAGGCCGTGGATGGCGTCAAACACCTGGCGCTGCCAGCCCGCGGGCACGATGGGGCGAGGACGCCCGAGGGAGACATCGCACAAGAGGGCCGCGCCCGCGCCGTCGAACGGCACCTCGGTGATGCGGAGGCCCGTGACGGCGGTCCGCAAGGCCTGGACGTCGGGGTCAGCGGCCTGGTCCGCTGCCATCCGGGCATAGTCGATGCTGAGGTGGACTGCATGGGCGACGGCCCGGGAAAGGCAATCCGCCACCGGGTTGTCCTTCCCCGCGACGTGCTGGATGTCCGTCGTGTACTCGGACACGGCCGAGAGGTGACGCTGCTGCCGGGCCGACCACGGCTCGGTGACCTTGCCCATCGCGAAGATCAGCGGCTTGTGGTCGACGAAGGCAGTGAACGCATGGCCCTCGAGCAGATGGCGGAAGTGCCTGACCGCCAAGTGAAGCTAGAGCAACTCGCGGTCGAAGGTACTGTAACGGCGTTCGGGCGGGCGAAGCTGCCGGCTAAAGAACGCCAGCGGTTGCCAAGCTCCACGCACCCATTGCTCGTGCACCGCGCCCACCGCGTAGTCCGAGGCATCGGTGGTGAGGGCGATCGGTGCATCGGGCGCCGGGTGCGCGAGCATGGTGGCGTTAGCCAAGGCGAGCTTCGCGCCCGTGAACGCCGTGTCCATCTGCTCGGTCCAGGTAACGTCGCCTTTGCCCAGCTTACCTCGGAGAGCTTCGTGCAGGGGGCGCAGGAGCTGGGCGATACGGGGCAGGAACTGATGGTAAAAGTTCACCATGCCCAGGAACTCCTGCAGCCCTCTGATCATGCGGGGGCGCGGAAACCCCTTCACCACCTCCACCTTGGCCGGCAGGGGGACGGCTCCGTGCCTGGTGACACGGTGCCCCAGAAAATCGATTATGGCGGCGCCGAACCGGCACTTTGCGGGGTTCACAATCAGGCCATGCTGGCCCAGGCGTTCGAAGAGCATGCGGAGGTGGCGTAGGTGCTCTTCGCGGGACGCGCTGGCGACGAGGCTATCGTCCAGGTAGACGTAGACAAAATCCAAGTCGCGCAGGACGCTGTCCATCAGTCGCTGGAACGCCTGAGCCGCATTCTTCAGACCGAAGGGCATGCGCAGGAACTCGAAGAGTCCGAATGGCGTGATGACCGCCGTCTTCGGGACGTCCTCCGGCCTGACGGGGACCTGATGGTAGCCGCGTATGAGGTCCACCTTCGAGAAGAAGGACATGCCCGCCAAACGGGCGGAAAAGTCCTGAATGTGGGGGACGGGGTAGCGGTCGGGAGTCGTGGCGTCATTGAGACGGCGATAGTCCCCGCACGGTCGCCATCCCCCGCCGGGCTTCAGCACGATGTGCAGCGGCGACGCCCAAGCGCTCTCTGAGCGCCGAACGATGCCGAGTCGCTCCAGGGTAGCGAACACCGCTTTTGCCACCGCCAGCTTCGTCGGCTCGAGGTGGCGTGCCCGGGCGTAGACCGGTGGCCCGACGGTGGGGATGTGATGGGCCACCCCGTGCTTGACGGCCCCCGCCGAGAAGGTGGGCCGCGTGAGGGCCAGGAAGCCGGCGAGGAGGCGGGTGAATGCGTCCGCTGCCGGAAGCGTACAGACCAACGTGGCCGGAACCGAACCGTTCGGCAAGCCGCTTGGCAAGCCGCTCGTTGAGCTGCTCGGCGAGCTGGGCAACCCACAAGCGAGCGAGCTGAACGTCTCGGCGTGGACAAGACGTCTGCGCTTGACGTCGACCAGGAGCCCATTAGCGCACAGGAAGTCTGCGCCAAGCAGTGCCATGGGCACGTCGGCGGTGATGAACATCCATCGGAAAACCTGCCCTCCGAACCGCAGAGAGAGGCAGCGTTTTCCGTACGTACGGATGGGCGTCCCGTTCGCGGCAAGCAGCGCGGGGCCCCCACCCGCGGCGTGCTTGTCTGACGTGCCGGCGGGAACGACACTCACCTGCGCTCCCGTGTCGCACAGGTAACGGCGCCCGGAGAAGGTGTCCGTTATGAACAGCAGGCTGCTCGAACGGCCGGCGCTCATCGCCACTATTGAGCGCCGGCCCGGGCGTTTCCCGACCTGTTGAAGGAGCATGGCGGATGACACTGCCGAGCTTCGTGGCCGAACTTGGCGTGGAACCAGCACCAGGTGGTGGAGCTGGAGGAGCGCGGCTGGCTCCGCCAGGCCGGTGGAGGTGGCGGGTTTCCCCACGGTGGCGGTTTTCGCCGCGGCAGTGGGCGGGGCGTGGCGGCGGTCACGAGGTGCGTATCAGCATGCTGCGTATGCTGTATAAGTTGATGCTGTGGATCCTCAGCATCAGCAGCATTAGCAGCATCAGCCACGAGGGCCGTGACGGCCACGCCGACTCTCGCCCGCGTGTCCGAAGCGGCGAAGTACTTGTCCGCCTCGGCTGCCAATGCTCGGGGTTCCGTTAGCCCGGTCCCGGCCAACGCGAGGCGAACCTGCGCTGGAAGTTGGCGACGGAAAAGCGCCCGGAATAGAGAACCGGGGGCTTCGTCGCCCAACAGTGACAGCATATGGTCCATTCGGACCGACGGGCATGTGTCACCGAGCTCGGGGAGATCCAGGAGGCGGTCGGCCCGTGCGTCTTCCGTGAGGCCGAACGTGGCTAGGAGTAGCCGCTTGAGTGCCTCGTACTTGTGGCCGTCCGGTGGGTGGCGAAGGACGGACACAACTCGAGCGGCCGTGCCGGGCCCGAGGGAGGCGACGACGTGGCAATAGCGCGTGTCATCGCCGGTGAGGCGCCGAAGCTGAAATTGGGCTTCGGCCTGGACGAACCAGACTTCGGCCTGAGCCTCCCAAAATTCGGGAAGTTTGATGAAGTTGGCCATGGCAATGGCGTCGCGTGTGGAAGGATCGCTCCGGCAGATCCAACGTCGAGGGTCACCAGTAAAGCGCGGCGTTACGCGCGCTGCTTGCGAGCAAGGAGGAAGCGGACAAGCGGTAACTTATAAGCGTCTTTATTTCAGGAGCTCACTGTAACACTGGCGCGCTCCGGGCTGCGCGCCCGGTGTATCTCATGAGGCCACGCCTACCCCTCGGGCATGGCCACCGCCCACTTGGTGCGCGGAATGATGTCACCACGCCAGTGGGCTTTTGTGTCCGCCACAACACGTTCATTCACAACACCGGGTTCGCCAGCTACAATTTAAAGGTGCATAAGATTGTGAATCAAAAAAAGACGGGTGAGACAAACTCCTATTTTAATTTTTTCGCAATTTTTTATGCATAATTCCACATCTGCAAGATGGCGGCCTCCATGGACCGATTTGGTGCGTCAAAGCTTCGAAATTCTCAAAGGATTCAGCAAAATCTGGCTTTTCAACACAATACGAACGCGTTCATTCACAACACCGGCTTCGCCGGCTATTATTATTATTATTATTATTATTACGAAAATGATACTACTGAAACGATACACTACTGTATTAACAAACCTGGGCTTAATTTGTCCGAAGTGGTCCGAAGGTGAAACATAACGCCAAAGGCCTATATGTACCATACCGTATTGTTGGAAGAGACGTAACGCCAATGCTTTCGATATTTCATGGTCATTTTAACAATCGGTTTGTTTGTGTTTCACACTCAATGAAAAACGTCAAGGTAGAGCATGGCGATTGTGATATATGACAGGTTCGATGATATGTTCGGCTTGAACGACATATAAATCAAAATGGTGGAGTGTGGAGAGTCAGCCGCCGTACTGCCGTAATGACATCAGACGTAATCACATCACCCTGTCATGTGACCAGATCCTCAGCTCTGATTGGTATACATTTGAGGGGACATACATACGTACATACGTACATACATATATACATACATACATACATACATACATACATACATACATACATACGGATGGACAAACACTGTTCTAGACGGCTTTGCCCTATGAGCTACGCAATAAAAATCTCTTGTTCTTCCCAGTCTGTTCTAACTTTCTATCGTTTCGCATTCCTCTTTCAAACACAGTACTTCTCTTTGTCTTTCCGAATTTGGAAGTCGGCATTTAACCGGCTTTTATTTAGCCGTTGTAGGTTGGAATTTAGCCGGCATTTATTTGGCCGTTGCGGGCCGGCATTTGGTCGGCATTTGTTTATCCATTGCAAGTCGGCATTTATCTGGCATTTATTTAGCCGTTGTAAGCCGGCATTTGTTTGTCCATTGCAAGTCGGCATTTATCTGGCATTTATTTAACCATTGGAAGTCGGCATTTGGCCTGCATTTATTTAGCCATTAAAAGTCGACATTTAGTCGGCATTTATTTAGCCGTTGTAAGCCGGCATTTGTTCGTCCATTGCAAGTCGGCATTTATCTGGCATTTATTTAGCCATTGGAAGTCGGCATTTGGCCGGCATTTATTTAGCCATTAAAAGTCGACATTTAGTCGGCATTTATTTAGCCAATGGAAGTCGGCATTTAGCCATTTATTTAGCCATTGGAAGTCAGCATTTACTTAGGCATTGGAAGTCGGCATTTAGTCGGCATTTATTTAGCCATTGCAAGTAGGCATTTAGCCTTATTATTGCATTGGTATCGGCATTTAGTCGGCATTTATTTAGCCATTGCAAGTAGGCATTTAGCCGGCGTTTATTTAACCATTAGAAGTCACCATTTAGCCATTTATTTAGCCATTGGAAGTCAGCATTTACTTAGCCATTGGAAGTCGGCATTTAGTCGGCATATATTTAGCCATTAGACGTCGTCATTTATCTTACATTTTTTTAGCCAATAGAAGTCGGCATTTAGCCATTGGAAGTCAGCATTTATTTAGCCATTGGACGTCAGTATTTAGCCAGCGTTTATTTGACCATTGGAAGTCGGCATTTAGCCATTGGAAGTCAGCATTTATTTAGCCATTGGACGTCAGTATTTAGCCAGCGTTTATTTGACCATTGGAAGTCGGCATTTAGCCATTGGAAGTCAGCATTTATTTAGCCATTGGACGTCAGTATTTAGCCAGCGTTTATTTGACCATTGGAAGTCGGCATTTAGCCATTGGAAGTCAGCATTTATTTTGCCATTGGACGTCAGTATTTAGCCAGCGTTTATTTGACCATTGGAAGTCGGCATTTAGCCGGCATTTATTTAGCCATTGGAACTCAACATTTAGCTAGTATTTATTTAACCACTGGAAATTGGCATTTAGCCGGCACTTATTTAGACATTGAAAGTCCGCATGTCTTCTCTTGATGCACCTTTGCTTTTCATCTCTGTTCTTCTCTCTGCAATATGTATTGCCTCTTCTGACAGCCGTTTAGCCTTCTTCTTTCTGATAGCTTTTGGCATGTTGTTTTGGCTTCTTCTTTTACAATATCTTACCATGTAGTCACAATTCATCTGGCATTGCCAACCAACCAATTTCCAAAAGTAGAAAAGCGGGAGGGCCAACGGGAGTTGTGGGAGATATGTTGAAGGCAGCGGGAAATTGGGGTGTGAAGAGAACGACAGAGATCTGCAATCTGGTGGTGAAAGAAGGCCGCATTACAGTGGATTGGGAACTGAGTACCTTCGTCCCTCTATACAAGGGGAAAGGTGACCCTCTGGACTGTGGCTCGTATCGAGCGATAAAGTTATTGGAGCATGGAATGAAGGTATTGGAAAGGGTGTTGGAGAGGAGGATAAGGAAGAAAGTGAAGATCGACGAAATGCAGTTTGGATTTATGCCAGGAAGAGGAACGACAGATGCGCTTTTTATTGTGAGGCAGTTGCAGGAGAAGTACATGGAGAAGAGGAAGAAGTTATTTCTTGGATTTGTTGATCTGGAGAAAGCATTCGATAGGGTACCACGTGAAGTAGTGACATGGGCATTGAGGAAGTTAGGAGTGGAGGAATGGTTGATCAGAGTAGTGATGGCAATGTACAAAAGAGCGCACACAGCTGTAAGGACGAAGGACGGGAACAGTGGTGAGTTTGAGGTGAAGGTGGGAGTGCATCAGGGGTCGGTACTAAGTCCCCTACTATTTGTAGCTGTGATGGAGGTGCTGGTTCGGAACATAAAGGAGGGTTTACCGTGGGAGTTGTTGTATGCAGATGATCTGGTGTTGATTGCAGAAAGTATGGATGGACTGAAGGAGAAGATGAACTAGTGGAAGGAATGTATGGAGACAAAAGGTGTGAAGGTGAATATCGGAAAAACGAAGGTGATGGCAAGTGGTAAAGCATGTGGTGAGGTGGAAAGAACTGGGAAGTTGCCATGTGCTGTGTGCAGGAAGGGTGTCGGAGTGAACTCCATTCAATGTACAATGTGCTCTGAGTGGGTTCATCAAAAATGTAGTGATTTGAGAGGGTCATTAACCAGTGTGGCAGCTACATTCAAGTGTAAGGTGTGCACAGAAGGAGCTGCAGATGGAGGAAATGTTGAGTTGGCATCTTGGAGACGGTGTGAAGCTGGAAGGTGTGAAAACATTTTGTTACCTAGGAGACATGCTGAATGGAGAAGGTGGAACAGACTCGGCAACGGTTGCTGGAGTGAGATGTGCATGGAAGAAGTTTCGGGAACTGAGTGGCGTGCTGACGAGGAGGGGAGTGTCGTTGAAGCTGAAGGGAAAAGTGTATGCTGCATGTGTGAGAAGTGTTATGATTTATGGGAGCGAGACATGGGTAATGAATGTAGAGCAGCAACGAAGGCTGGAAAGGGTGGAAATGCGAATGGTTCGGTGGATGTGTGGGGTATCGTTGAGAGAGAGGAAGACAAATGATGAATTGCGAAAGATGATGGGAATAGAGCCTGTGATGTATGCTGTGAAGAGGAACAGGTTGAGATGGTTTGGTCATGTGTTGAGGAAGGATGAAAGTGACTGGTTGAGAAGAGTGATGGAAATGAATGTAGAAGGAAGTAGAGGATGGGGAAGACCGAGAAAGACTTGGCTAAAGATGGTGGAAGAAGAAATGCGGGCAAGGGGGTTAACAAGGAGAGATGCAGAAAATAGGGCAAAATGGAGAAGATTGTCATGGGGACCGCAAGGCTAACCCCCGCTCTTGCACAGAAAATGGCCTTAAAATGCTTCTTGTTGTTGTTGTATTGCCAACCAATTCTAGCTGTGAAAAAATTTTTTTTTAACCTGTATTGCATATTGCTTTTAAGTCATATCTGGCCAGAGGTATTTTTTTGGCTTTCTCAATAATTGGACTTGTAGATTCATCACAAGGAGTTCATGATCAATTCCACATTTTGCACCTGGTAGAGTATTGGTTGATTGCACAGTACTTCTCCATCTTCTGTTGATTAGAATGTATGTATTCAGATTTCTATGTTGCCCATCAGGTGAAGTCCATGCGTACAGTCTGTGCTTGGGTTGTTTTAATCAAGAGTTTACAATTACAAGATAATCTTGACACAGAACTCCAGCATTTGCTACCCTGGCTCATTTTGAATAGCGACTGTGCTTTCCTTTGATCCCTGGTGCTCCGGCTTCTCCAATTTTTGCATTCCGGTCTCCCATAACAATTAAACCGTCCCCCTTATGTACACGTTCTTTCAACTCCGGCAACTTTCCATGATGCTCTTCTACATTTTCTTCATCTGTTGCAGAAGTTTGGCACATTTATAAACGATGGTGGTGTTCTCTGGATTTCCTTTCAAATTCACTAATATGAACCTATCATGGACTGTATTGTAACAGAGTATTGAGTCTACCGTATTCTTACTGCAAATCACTATCTATATAATAATAGCGTAAGGACTCGACTTTGTTATCCCTTTTACGCCGCACCCAGTGACCCTATGCCCACGGCACTAATGGATTTACGATCTACGAACCGCGCTCTTTGTTTATCACGTACAGCCATACTCGAAAAATCTGAATTAGCCGACGTTGGGGCGCAAAAGCATCCGATTAACTGCCGATACGACGCCATCTTACGACGCCATCGTATTGGCGTCTGCTGGGTGAAGGCGAAGCAAGCCGTCCGCTGATTGGACAGTTGAAGGCGACAGCAAGCCGTCCACTGAGTGGACACTCCTGAGCATGCATTTGTGCCGGTGTCGGCGATCGCGGTGTACGCTAACCTCAAAAGTATATCGTAGCGTTGTCATTTAAGTAGATTGCAATAAATACGTTGTTCATATACGCACTCTTCATTCTCATCTTTCTTCCTAACTCTTACTCGGACAAGCAAATCCCCTATGCCATCCATAATGGTACACTCTATCCATACACCACATCCTCCCTTCCGTGGATGTTCCACGGGTTTCGGCTAGTATGGACATATTTTACAAGAAAATAACAATTTGTAATCATCAGAATGAAATTGCCACAAAAAAGTCCATCTAAGTTCACTTATCCCCAAAATGTCAGTTCTTGTCCTCACCGTCATTCTCTTTATTAAGTCTAACTTTCCCTTATTCAGTGACCTTTCATTCCATGTCCCAATTCTGTGAACCCTTGAGAAACTCAAGAGTTCGACTTTCAATTCTGACCACCTCAGCAATTGTATGTCCATGCGAGTTTGATCCAGTACCATCATAACAGCCAGTCTGACTCATCAAATCACTTTGCTCTTCACCAGTAGCCATTTTGGTGCTTTCAAGCCTGAGGGGGGTGATGGGAAGGGTGCGGGGAAGGCAGGGGCTCATCATCCATCATGATAGATTTAGCTCTTGGATATATGATCATGATTGTCCTCTCATCATATATGGACGTGATTTGCCATTGCCTTGTTCCGGGCAGTGTCTATACTAGATGGCTGATCCTAGCCATTCCTTCCTTCTGTGTAAATGCTGCTTCACCAGGATGAAGATCACGTCACTGCACTTGTGCGCAGGCGTAGAACAGCCATTGGTCTCCAAAATATAATATTTTTCCAAGCATCAAAGCCACGCAGCCATTGCTGACAATATGTGCCATCTGCTTGCCGGGCCATGCACTACCTTCTCCCATGATATCACATAGCCCTGATTGGGAAGCTAAAATGAGGTAGTACACCATATCCAAGGGTGACCCACGGGTTAACAAATGGAAAGGGCACCACCTTTAAAAAAAGATTTCTGTCTTTACCTCGTTCAACCCTCCGCCTTTGTTTTCAAAACCTGAACTGCAAGGAAGCTGCGGATTTGGATTGTGTTTCCTTCTCCTAGATGAGCTGCCTGCCAAGGCTAATGAGCCCCATCTGTCCAAAGCAACTGATTTTATGGCACCCGTTAGTGAGAACAACCCCACCACGAGAAGGCCGGTACGAAGCTAGAATGGCAGAGGCTGGTTGAGACACCGAGTTATTAGAATATTTTATAGACTATGAAGGGCTGGCAGGATGGCCCAGACCTAGAGGTATGCACACTCACTTATAAGCTCTCTAGCCTTGGTTTGAATCTCGGCCTAGTTATAAACTCTCATCCCTGTGTTTCACAGGCAGGGTGTGCCATCAATGTGTGTGCCGTCCCTCGGTCGGACGTTAAACTGGCATCTCATCTGCTGGCATCAGTTGGTGGACGTTAAAGATCCCACTGCGTCCTATGCGAAGAGTAGGAGCATTCGCCAACAACGTGGCCGAATTCCAAAATCCTGCCCTAACCAGCGGAGGGTACTGCCATGCTCCTCGCAATGATGCAAACCAGTAGCCACGGGCTGCACACAAAATTAATGAATGACTGTTTGATTGCTTGAGCATATTGATTTTGTTGAGTTCAATAATCTTGGCATTTATATTGTGTGTAAGACTGGTGATCTCTGTTCTATTGACATAGCCATTGGAATAAACCTAACCCTAACCCAAACGCCAAACCCTAACCCTAACCCTAACAACAACTCCCATCTAAAGACTGATCATCTGAGTCATGCTATAAAACACTGTCAGCTTCCTGTCCCCTTCGCAATTTATTGTGCCTAGTTCACAATGAACCTCGGTCCAGTTGGACCTCATGGAAGTGAAGAAACACCTCCAGGTTAGTGATAGAAATGAGCACACATAAACCATAAAATGCACATCTGTGTTCTTGGGCCAAGCTTCTTCCCGGCAAATCCCACAACAACATGGGAATAATCGTGTCCATTAAAAAGAGGAAAATGTGCGTTCCAGCTGCACCTCACCTTTTCCGAACCAAGCTTAATCAGGCTCTCCAGCAAGGTGAGCGACTTGTACACGTGGCGCCAGTTGCGTCCGCTGTCACTCAAGCGCTTCCACACCATGGCCATGACCTCCACAAAAGCCACGCTATTGTGCGTCAGCTCGGCGATCTCGGCCATAATAGAGCTGGATGGACCCCACGGGTCATTGGAAGTGGCCTCGCGCACCTTGATCTCAGCCTCAGAGTAGTTGTTCACGATGTTCTTCACCTGCCGTCGTAGTGACAGCGCCATGTCGACTTGCGGCTCGTTTCTACCACCTTGCTGAATAGGGAGACACATAAATATGTCACTATACCGTTTAACGTTAATTTTCTACCAGTGTGCTCTACCTCTCTAAGAACACCTACCTTGTTGACAACACACTTCATCATTACCACCCAAATAACCATTTCCACCTTGCCAAGTTTTGATCACTACTCCCATGCCCCTCCTGGATGGCAGGTGGGGAGTGGGGGGTGAGGTGGGGAGGGAGTTGTGCGCATGAGCTGACTCTGGGTACCCGCCACACGTATGGAGAATTTGGTGGAGATTGGCCCAACCGTTCTTAAGGGGTTGCGTTTTTAAGGGGTTGCGAAACTCTGGCAATGACCCTGTCGTCTGTGTGTGTGTGTGTGTGTGTGTGTGTGTGTGTGTGTGTGTGTGTGTGTGTGTGTATCTGTCTGTGTGTCTGTATCTGTGTCTGTGTCTGTCTGTGTGTGTCCACAACTATATATTTTCATTTAAATAATGTTTTTCTCAGCAACCACTTGTCCGATCGATGCGGACCTTTAAACATAGGAGGTACTCCATCCCCATGGAGAATATTTTATTTCTAACTCTGATGTCATAGGTCATATAGTATGGCAGCCATATTGGATACTCCAACAAATATTGGACATAATTTCTCCTAAAAACCGCTCAACTAAAAATATTGAAACTTGGCAAAAGTCATCAACTCCCCATGGGGTATATAGGGTGATAACGATGACGTCATCTGTGAAGGGGTATTCCAGACATAAATTGGTTGAATTGAAATCCTTGTGCAAAAAAATGAAACTTCATATATCTGATATATGACCTGATGTGAGTGAAGAATTAAATTAACGACGTTCATAACCTATGCCAAGAATTTATGTGACATAATAGATCCGTGCATGGATGATACCGGTATATGGACCGTAATAGCAGGGTGTTCAGTTAATGATGGTATTTTTATTCAGAATAAACACACCAGGTGAGATTATGCGCTCTACGAGTGCGGCCATCCTAGTTTTCTATGATTTTTAGATCTACACACAGATAATTGCCTTATTTTGTGAATTATGATTTTATGGTAGAGGAACCCTTTAGAATAAAGCGTGACAGACATGGAAGGAGAACACAAAATTATATAAAGTAATACTCGAAGCAAAAGGAAAAAATATAAAGCTACACAGAAATAGCACACAAAACAACAACAACCACATGCACCACGACAGCAGCAACAACAACAACGGCATGTATAGGGGTTGCCTCTTTGTGGTGGTTGTACCCCCCCCCCCCCCTCCAACGCAAGTCGGGGGCCAAATCCTCCCCACTCTTCCCTGTACCACGGATTAGGTCAGAGCATTAGAGCCATGATCAGAGTACGCTGATCGGTCTCCGTGGGCCGGCCTACTCCCTCAGGTATTTGTCCTTTCTTTCTCTATTTCTCTTTCTCTTTCTCTTTGTCTTTGTCTTTGTCTCTTTCTGTCTTTCTCTCTCTTTCTCTCTCTTTCTCTCATGGCCCTGGCTTCAAAAAGGTTGGGGTACACCATCTGGGATGTGAGGCATCTCTGACTGTCTCCGTGCCGAGGGCTTGTTCGAGAGAACAGGGTTATACAACAACAACTACAACGACACTTGGTAGACTTGGAAGAACACATGAACAGTTTACGTTTGTATCCCACTGATCTCCCGGATCTGTATCCGGATCTGAACTAAAATGTAATCGGCTTGTTCTTGTCACATACCCAACCTCTCCACCAAGTTTCGTCCGAATACGTCCACAACTTTTTGAGTTATCCTGCTCACAGACAAACAGACAGACAGACATACAAACGGGTAAAAACATAAGGTGGACGGAAAAGCAACAACAACAACAACAACAACAACGTTTTATAGAATTTGCTTTTTTCACGTTTACATACTCATTGAGATTCACAGAGATGGACAAGCGACATTTATTTGTGAAGTACAACACGTGCTGTCCGTTCATTAAAGGCATCAGCGAAGCGACGCGGGTACGCTGTACGCACGCCCGGTGTCCACAAATGTCACGGTATAAGTGCATGACATGTCCATCTTACTCGTGCAATGATTTCATGGCCTTCCCGCTCACAGATTCACTCCTTTCGACAACGACAACCATTTAAATTAAAAATACAGAACATGTTAATGAAGAGGAATTCCCACTGCGACTTCGGTTCGGTCTAATCCTTTCCCACCAACTAATATCAAAATGCATAAACTCGCGGTAAGTAAGTGTGACGTCAAATGACGGGAAATGCGTTCCCAGGCTTTGGGACAATGCCGAATGTAGCGAGGCTGCCCGACTCCGGGGCGGGAAGCAATGGAAGCAAATGCGGCCATGCTTCCAGCGCCAGTCGCTGTCCAGGGTGCTGAAAATAACGATCGTAAGTGAGGACGCTGTTAGATCGTCCGACTGGATCTCGGAATCGCTCTATCCTCGGCTTCACCGGGGGACGGGGATATGAATGTATGTGAGAATGGCGGGTACTCACTGCTCACCGGGTATCTCACCAGCTGGGCCCCGAGAACCTCCCCGATTGCGCGTTTGAAGCCCTAAACGCTGCGGAGTCAACCATTCGTCACTCCGGGGTGGGTTTTCCTATTCATTCATCCGCGCTTGGGGACGAGCCCAAAACAAAGGTCCAATTACAAACATCCCTAAATTGATTACCAATGAGATCATTTCATTAGGATATACGACTGTAGATTCGGTGATGGCGTTTGGCGAGACGATGGAGGTACTGATTCGGCTGGACTCCAGTCGCAGGACTTTGGTATGCTCCATGCAGGGTCCTTGTCGAGACCACCGTTTACCAACTGGTATTTTTTATTTATACCGAAATCGAGTAAATTTGGGAATTAAAAAAAATCTTCTAATGACGATGATTTTGGAAATAAAGTTTACTAAATCTGGTTTTGAGCTCGTTTGTAGATCTTGAACAATTAGTATCAAAAGTAGAAGTAACAATAAAAGTATAAAATGCACAATTCAACAAGAGAGTTCATAGCACATTATATCCCATGCAGTGTTCAGGTTTATACAGGTGGGCGTTGCTGATGAGAGAGGTCATAGAACCCTAACACCACGAGGTGTTCAACTATAGACAGGTGGGCGTTGCTGATGAGAGAGGTCATAAAACCCTCACCCCACGAGGTGTTCAACTATAGACAGGTGGGCGTTGCTGATGAGAGAGGTTAAAGAACCCTCACCCCAAGAGGTGTTCAACTATAGACAGGTGGGTGTTGCTGATGAAAGAGGTCATAGAACCCTCACCCCACGGGGTGTTCAACTATTGACAGGTGGGCGTTGCTGATGAAAGAGGTCATAGAACCCTCACCCCACGGGGTGTTCAACTATAGACAGGTGGGCGTTGCTGATGAGAGAGGTCAAAGAACATGATATCCCATGCAGTGTTCAGGTTTATACAGGTGGGCTTTGCTGATGAGAGAGGTCAAAGAACATGATATCCCATGCAGTGTTCAGGTTTATACAGGTGGGCTTTGCTGATGAGAGAGGTCATAGAACCCTCACCCCACTGGGTGTTCAACTATAGACAGGTGGGTGTTGCTGATGAGAGAGGTCATAGAACCCTCACCCCACGAGGTGTTCAACTATAGACAGGTGGGCGTTGCTGATGAGAGAGGTCATAGAACCCTCACCCCACGAGGTGTTCAACTATAGAAAGGTGGGCATTGCTGATGAGAGAGGTCATAGAACCCTCACCCCACGAAGTGTTCAACTATAGACAGGTGGGCGTTGCTGATGAGAGAGGTCATAGAACCCTCACCCCACGGGGTGTTCAACTATAGACAGGTGGGCGTTGCTGATGAGAGAGGTCATAGAACATGATATCCCATGCAGTGTTCAGGTTTATACAGGTGGGCATTGCTGATGAGAGAGGTCATAGAACCCTCACCGCACGAGGTGTTCAACTATAGACAGGTGGGCATTGCTGATGAGAGAGGTCATAGAACATGATATCCCATGCAGTGTTCAGGTTTATACAGGTGGGCATTGCTGATGAGAGAGGTCATAGAACCCTCACCCCATGGGGTGTTCAACTATAGACAGGTGGGCATTGCTGATGAGAGAGGTCATAGAACCCTGACCCCACGAGGTGTTCAACTATAGACAGGTGGGCATTGCTGATGAGAGAGGTCATAGAACCCTCACCCCACGAGGTGTTCAACTATAGACAGGTGGGCGTTGCTGACGAGAGAGGTCATATAACCCTCACCCCACGGGGTGTTCAACTATAGACAGGTGGGCGTTGGTGATGAGAGAGGTCATAGAACCCTAACCCCACGATTAGTTTAAGTTTAGACAGGTGGGCGTTGCTGACAGACAAATAGACAGACAATCTGAAAATAGACAGAATATTGGGTCACAGACAGACAAACAGACAAACAGGCAGGAACCAACTTCCATAATAATTAAATGCTCGATTTGGTAATGAATTTTGGTAATCAAGGATATTTTTGATTTATTGATTAATCATTTCATCTATTAATTATTTATTGATTAATCGATTAATTTATTATTTTAAGATCTGCCTGCAACCCTCTTTTGGTTAAACTGCCAAAATCAAGACTCTCTGCTCACCTTCACTCCTTCATTCCTCTTTTCTCCCGCCTCTGGAACAAACTCCCTCACTCTCTTCAATCCCACTCCACCCTCCAAATCTTTAAAACAGCTGTTCACCACCATCTCTTATCTTCCCCCATCCAAAACCTTGATCCTTTCTACCCCCGCTAATTTCACCCCAATTCCACTTTTTGAAATACCAACTTCTGTCCTGGAAGTCCTTGGTGTCCTTGTGCTTTATACTTCTCCCTCCCCCCCCCCCCTTCCCATGCCTCCTCCCCCCGGGCCCTCTCCCTTCCACACATCTCCCTGCTCTCGGATGTTGTGTTTGTGTGCTTCCCCTTTTCTCCCTATCTTGTCTTCCGCTCCCTCTTTTTGTGTATTTTGTTTGTCTGGTCGATTTGTTTCTGAAGTAAATGTTAGCTCTTTCACGAGCCTCGATTCAGTACACAAAAAAAAAAAAAAAAAAAAATTCCTCGTTGGCAATCCTGCTCGAGACTCTGCGGCTCGGGCAATGCACAACAGGGATGTCTGTGTATTGTGTGATGTGCAACAGCTATGTCTGTGTTTATTGGGTGATGTGCAACAGCTATGTCTGTGTGTATTGGGTGATGTGCAACAGCTATGTCTGTGTGTATTGGGTGATGTGCAACAGCTATGTCTGTGTGCATTGGGTGATGTGCAACAGGTATGTCTGTGTGTATTGGGTGATGTGCAACAGCTATGTCTGTGTGTATTGGGTGATGTGCAACAGATATGTCTGTGTTTATTGGGTGATGTGCAACAGCTATGTCTGTGTGTATTGGGTGATGTGCAACAGCTATGTCTGTGTGTATTGGGTGATGTGCAACAGCTATCTCTGTGTATTGGGTGATGTGCATCAGCTATGTCTGTGTGTATTGGGTGATGTGCAACAGCTATGTCTGTGTTTATTGGGTGATGTGCAACAGCTATCTCTGTGTATTGGGTGATGTGCATCAGCTATGTCTGTGTGTATTGGGTGATGTGCAACAGCTATGTCTGTGTGTATTGGGTGATGTGCAATAGGTATGTCTGTGTGTATTGGGTGATGTGCAACAGCTATGTCTGTGTGTATTGGGTGATGTGCAACAGCTATGTCTGTGTGTATTGGGTGATGTGCAACAGCTATGTCTGTGTGCATTGGGTGATGTGCAACAGGTATGTCTTTGTGTATTGGGTGATGTGCAACAGCTATATCTCTGTGTATTGGGTGATGTGCAACAGCGATGTCTGTGTGTATTGGGTGATGTGCTACAGGTATGTCTGTGTGTATTGGGTGATGTGCAACAGCTATGTCTGTGTATTGGGTGATGTGCAACAGCTATGTCTGTGTATTGGGTGATGTACAACAGCTATGTCTGTGTGTATTGGGTGATGTGCAACAGCTATGTCTGTGTATTGGGTGATGTGCAACAGCTATGTCTGTGTGTATTGGGTGATGTGCAACAGCTATGTCTGTGTATTGGGTGATGTGCAACAGCTATGTCTGTGTGTATTGGTTGATGTGCAACAGCTTTGTCTGTGTGTATTGGGTGATGTGCAACAGGTATGTCTGTGTGTATTGGGTGATGTGCAACAGCTATGTCTGTGTGTATTGGGTGATGTGCAACAGGTATGTCTGTGTGTATTGTGTGATGTGCAACAGCTATGTCTGTGTGTATTGGGTGATGTGCAACAGGTATGTCTGTGTGTATTGGTTGATGTGCAACAGCTATGTCTATGTATTGGGTGATGTGCAACAGCTATGTCTGTGTATTGGGTGATGTGCAACAGCTATGTCTGTGTGTATTGGGTGATGTGCAACAGCTATGTCTGTGTGCATTGGGTGATGTGCAACAGCTATGTCTGTGTGTATTGTGTGATGTGCAACAGCTATGTCTGTGTGTATTGGGTGATGTGCAACAGCTATGTCTGTGTGCATTGGGTGATATGCAACAGCTATGTCTGTGTGTATTGTGTGATGTGCAACAGGTATGTCTGTGTGTATTGGGTGATGTGCAACAGCTATGTCTGTGTGTATTGGGTGATGTGCAACAGGTATGTCTGTGTGTATTGGGTGATGTGCAACAGGTATGTCTGTGGATATTTGGTGATGTGCAACAGCTATGTCTGTGTGTATTGGGTGATGTGCAACAGCTATGTCTGTGTATTGGGTGATGTGCAACAGCTATGTCTGTGTGTATTGTGTGATGTACAACAGCTATGTCTCTGTGCATTGTGTGATGTGCAACAGCTATGTCTGTGTGCATTGTGTGATGTGCAACAGCTATGTCTCTGTGCATTGTGTGATGTGCAACAGCTATGTCTGTGTGCATTGGGTGATGTGCAACAGCTATGTCTGTGTGTATTGGGTGATGTGCAACAGGTATGTCTGTGTGTATTGGGTGATGTGCAACAGCTATGTCTGTGTGTATTGGGTGATGTGCAACAGCTATGTCTGTGTGTATTGGGTGATGTGCAACAGCTATGCCTGTGTGTATTGGGTGATGTGCAACAGCTATGTCTGTGTGTATTGGGTGATGTGCAACAGCTATGTCTGTGTGCATTGGGTGATGTGCAACAGCTATGTCTGTGTGTATTGGGTGATGTGCAACAGGTATGTCTGTGGATATTGGGTCATACACAACAGGTATGTCTGTGGATATTGGGAGATGTGCAACAGCTATGTCTGTGTGTATTGGTTGATGTGCAACAGCTATGTCTGTGTGTATTGGGTGATGTGCAACAGATATGTCTGTGTGTATTGGGTGATGTGCAACAGCTATGTCTGTGTGTATTGGGTGATGTGCAACAGCTATGTCTGTGTGCATTGGGTGAGGTGCAACAGGTATGTCTGTGTGTATTTGGCGATGCACAACAGGTATGTCTGTGTATATTGGCCGCATACAGTGCACATCTATGTGGATTGAAATACATCACGTGCTCCAGTCAGACACACCATTGTCTTTTTTTTTCAGGAAGTTTCACAAGGTGGAGATGATCCAGGTGCGTTCATATCGACGCTAGAGGGCGCTATTCACTCATGGTAACATCACACATGGATCTGTACCCAGGATCAGCGAACGATCAAGGATCATCGTATTTGCGGTACCGAGTAGTTTTAGTGTTGGGTCAATAGTTTGGTGAAGTTGTTTGGGTTTAGGACTGTTTGTTAATCCATGTACAACCACAACCATGTACTGTTTGTTAATCCATGTACATCCACATCCATGTAGTGTTTGTTAATCCATGTACATTCACATCCATGTACATCCACATCCATGTACTGTTTGTTAATCCATGTACATTCACATCCACATACATCCACATCCATGTACTGTTTGTTAATCCTTGTACATTCACATCCATGCAGTGTTATTGTTAATCCATGTACATCCACATCCATGTAGTGTTTGTTAATCCATGTACATTCACATCCATGTGCATCCACATCCATTTACTCGTACTGTTTGTTAATCCAAGTACATCCACATACATGTACTGTTTGTTAATCCATGTACATCACATCCATGTACATCCACATCCATGTCCATCCACATCCATGTACATCCACATCTCCATGTACTGTTTGTTAATCCATGTACATCCACATCGATGTAATGTTTGTTAATCCACGTACAACCACATCCATGTACTGTTTTGTCATCCATGTACATTCACATCTCCATGTAATGTTTGTTAATCCATGCACATTCACATCCATGTAGTGTTTGGTCATCCATTTACATCCACATCCATGTACATCCACATCCATGTAGTGTTTGTTAATCCATGTACATCCCCATCCATGTAGTGTTTGGTCATCCATGTACATCCACATCCATGTAATGTTTGGTCATCCATGTACATCCACATCCATGTACATCCACATCCATGAAGTGTTTGTTAATCCATGTGCATCCACATCCATGTAGTGTTTGTTAATCCATGTACATCCACATCCATGTAGTGTTTGTTAATCTATGTACATCCACATCCATGTAGTGTTTGTTAATCCATGTGCATCCACATCCATGTCGTGTTTGGTCATCCATGTACATCCACATCCATGTACTGTTTGTTAATACATGTACATCCACATCCATGTAGTGTTTGTTAATCCATGTACATCCACATCCATGTAGTGTTTGTTAATCCATGTACATCCACATCCATGAAGTGTTTTGTCATCCATGTACATCCACATCCATGTAGTGTTTGGTCATCCATGTACATCCACATCCATGTATTGTTTGTTAATCCATGTACATCAAAATCCATGTAGTTTGTTAATCCATGTACATCCACATCCATGTAGTGTTTGTTAATCCATGTACATTCACATCCATGTTCATCCACATCTTCATGTACTGTTTGTTAATCCATGTACATTGTACATCCACATCGATGTAATGTTTGTTAATCCACGTACAACCACATCCATGTACTGTTTTGTCATCCATGTACATTCACATCTCCATGTAATGTTTGTTAATCCATGTACATCCACATCCATGTAGTGTTTGTTAATCCATGCAGATCCACATCCATGTCATGTTTGGTCATCCATGTACATCCACATCCATGTAGTGTTTGTTAATCCATGTACATCCACATCCATGTAGTGTTTGGTCATCCATGTACATCCACATCCATGTAGTGTTTGTTAATCCATGTACATCCACATCGATGTAATGTTTGTTAATCCATATACAACCACATCCATGTACTGTTTTTGTCATCCATGTACATTCACATCTCCATGTAATGTTTGTTAATCCATGTGCATCCACATCGATGTAATGTTTGTTAATCCATGCAGATCCACATCCATGTCATGTTTGGTCATCCATGTACATCCACATCCATGTACATCCAGATCCATGTAGTGTTTGTTAATCCATGTACATCCACATCCATGTAGTGTTTGGTCATCCATGTACATCCACATCCATGTACATCCACATCCATGTCGTGTTTTTTAATCCATGTACATCCACATCCATGTAGTGTTTGGTCATCCATGTACATCCACATCCATGTAGTGTTTGGTCATCCATGTACATCCACATCCATGTTCATCCACATCCATATACATCCACATCCATGTAGTGTTTGTTAATCCATGTGCATCCACATCGATGTAATGTTTGTTAATCCACGTACAACCACATCCATGTACTGTTTTGTCATCCATGTACATTCACATCTCCATGTAATGTTTGTTAATCCATGTACATCCACATCCATGTCGTGTTTGTTAATCCATGCAGATCCACATCCATGTCATGTTTGGTCATCCATGTACATCCACATCCATGTACATCCACATCCATGTAGTGTTTGTTAATCCATGTACATCCACATCGATGTAATGTTTGTTAATCCACGTACATCCACATCCATGTCGTGTTTGTTAATCCATGTACATCCACATCCATGTAGTGTTTGGTCATCCATGTGCATCCACATCCATGTAGTGTTTGGTCATCCATGTACATACACATCCATGTACATCCACATCCATGTAGTGTTTTTAATGCATGTACATCCACATCCATGTCGTGTTTAGTCATCCATGTACATCCACATCCATGTACATCCACATCCATGTCCATCCACATCCATGTACATGCACATCCATGTACATTCACATCTCCATGTACTGTTTGTTAATCGATGTACATCCACATCTCCATGTACTGTTTGTTAAACCATGTACATTCACATCTCCATGTACTGTTTGTTAATCCATGTACATCCACATCTCCATGTACTGTTTGTTAATCCATGTACATCCACATCTCCATGTACTGTTTGTTAATCCATGTACATCCACATCTCCATGTACTGTTTGTTAAACCATGTACATCCACATCTCCATGTACTGTTTGTTAAACCATGTACATCCACGGGGGTGGGAGGTGGTAGGAGTTGCCCCCCAAAATAGGTATTTCTTTTGTTTGTTTGTTTAACGTTTTATGATTATGTTAGTATGATTGTACATGCTGCCCTGTCTTCTAGAAACCATTGAAATTGGTTTAAAATACCCTTAGTCTGTGCAGTAAACTGTTTATTCCACCAGGTGATCGCCAGGAGTGTTGCCCCTATGTTTAAATGGTTGTATGTGTGATTATAGTATAAAAAAACATTATTTACTCACGATTCAGACTTGTATATTATAAAGTAGTGATAAAATGTTAGCATGTCTTGGGTTGTCGTGAGTATATCCCGTTCGTAGAACTTTTTGAACGCCCGAAGTTTTCAGGACTCTCCTCCGAACAAATGACGTCACCTCAGAAAGTTCGTTGAGCTACATCATTTACGCTTCACCATGTTGAGTTCGTATCGTGTCCGCAATATTACACGTGTTCCCATGTCGTGTTCCCATGTCGTATCACGTGTTCCCATGATATTGGACATTCCAAAAAACGAATTGTATTGTCGAACGAAATAACAGATTCTGAAGTCGCCTCTCCTGGGCATTCCAGTGTGAGCTTCCTTTGTGCAGAATCTTGCTGTGATGGCGATTGGCGACCCCCGGGGGTGCAGGAAATGAGGTCACGTGACAAGCCCACGTGACACCCTCATTGCACCCCTCACGGCCCTGATGAAAAGAGCAGGTGGCGGGAGAGGCTCAGGGAAGAGGCGGGAGGGGTCTAAGGAGGTGTGGTGCCTCTGTTAAAAGCGTCTAGCCCCTCCGGTAGTTCGTGCTCGCTTTCCCATCTCCCTCTCGCCCGCACACAATGGCCCGTTCGGTCGCACCGCGCTACCTGCTGGTCCTCGTCGGATCCTTGATGGTTCCGTGGGCTGTCCCGGCCCAGCGCGGCTCCCTCGGGATCTTACCGCGTTTTGCGAACCTCACGAGGAGGGCCCGGGTCTCCTCTCTCAGCCTCCTGGAGATCCGCGCTGCCTTTCCTCGCCTGCACCGCGACGTGTACCAGCTCAAGCTGAAGGTGCGTGTACCTCGTGTATACCATACAATGCACCATGCCAAGCTTGGGACTGGCCGCGACGCCTAGAGGTATGCGCACTCACCTCGAATCTGTCTCGGCTGAGTTCGAATCCTGACGCAGGTATAAACTGCCATACCGATGTTTCACAGGTAAGGTGATTCATCAATGTTTGTGTCGTCCCTCGGATGGACGTTAAACCGGCGACCTGTCTCCTGACAGTTTGTGGACGTGAAAGATCCTACGGTGTCCTTCCTGAAGAGTAGGCGAGCTATCGCCGGCACCATGAACAAATCACAAATTCCTGCCCTAACCTTAGTGGAACGTCAGGCCTGGCCAGCCAGATCGTGAAAGACTTCGGCCAAGATTCCCATGGCAAATCCCCACAAGAACGTGGGAATAATTGTGTCCGTTAACCCATAAAGCGCATCGGGTATTAATAGAGGGGAGGGGGTATTATTTGCACATTAATTATTTTATGTCTCCGCCGACAAAGTCACCTGAGGCATTATGTTTTCGGATTGTCCGTCCGTCCGTCCGTCCGTCCGTACGGGCTAAACCTCGTTTTTCTCAGCAACCATATGCCTGATTGAGACAAAACTTTCAGGGTTGGACTGACACCCATGCAGAATGTTTTAATGATAATTGTGACGTAATAGGTCACGTGGTATGGCAGCCATATTGGATTAAAAGCAAATAATGAAAAAATTATTTCTCGGAAACCGCCGAATGGAAAAATTTGAAACTTGGCAAATTGTCAAGTACTCCCAATGGGGAACAAAAGCATGATAATGATGACGTCATAGGTGAAGTGGTATACCAGTCAAAAATGTTTTAACTGAATTCCTTATCCTAAAAATCTGAAATTGCATGCACATGATCTATGAGTCATTTGTATTGGAATATTAAATTTATGGCATCATAGGTCACATGGTTTGGCAGCCATTTTGGATTGAAGGAAAGTATTAAATAACTATATCTCTGAAACCGCTCACTCTATCGAAGCGAAATTTTACAAACATCATCTATAGCACTGTTGCGTATAGTTTGAAAATGATGATGTCATAGGTCACGTGGTTTGGCAGCCATCTTCGATAGAAAGACGAACCTTATCCGATCAACACGAAACTTCACAAACGTGATCCACTACCCATACATATGCAGAGTGATGGAATCTGCCCGTTGTGGAACTATGCGGAGGCATATTGGCGACAGTCACATTGTTCTAGTTTTAATATTAATTTTTCATATTTAGTTGGGCCACGATCATGGCCGGTCTACCTGTGTGTGTCGGCCATGATCGTGGCCCTACCAAATATGAAAAATTCATATTAAAAAAATAATTAATGTGCAAATAATACCCCCTCTATTTAAATACGATCAGCATTTCTGGGCTACTAACCAGTAAATCCAGCACTTTATGGGTTAAAGAAGAAGAGGATCCAATGCCAAACTTATAGGCCATGTTTGAATACAATGGTTGAGCGCATCATATACTTACTTGTAAGCTAAAAAATTTATAATCCAATTCATATAATGCCAAACATTTATATGTCACTAAACGTTTTATACATTTTAATTATGACTAATCAAATTTGATCCGTGTGTGTCCAGTTTCACAAGCTTCAGGCAGACACGAAGAACGAGCTGCTGGCTTTAGCAGAGGAGGTGACCAATGCCACCTCACTTTTTGATTCCGTCGATTCGCTTTCGGAAGTAACGCAGCACCTGAAAAAGCAGCTCCGTCGGATTCGAAAGAACGAGAGGAAGCGGGAGCAAGACCGAGACCTCAAACTGGCCACCTTGATGAGCGTCGTAGATGGGATGAAGCGCCAGTTGACTTCGGCCATGACAGGTGACGTCCACCAAGATGTCCTTGATGACCTTTCGGGACGTGTCCGCAGACAGGGCGAGGCCATCGAAGCTCTGCTCGCAGAGAACGCCCATCTGAGACGTGCGAGTGGATCCATGAACGAGCTGCTCGAGGTCCAGAGTGAGCAGTTTGAGCGTCTGGAGCGTTGGATGAACAAGTCCATAAGTGGGAAGGCGCGGTCATTGAGGGTCCATGGAGACTCGGAGCACAGAAAGCATGATGGAGGTGAATATACGCTTGTATGCAGTGTGATCGAGTGGCTCCTCGTAGGACAAGGGACAGGAGTAGTCAGTCATAAGCCACGAGCAGATTAACATCAATATTTATGCCAACAGTGATGGAAAGTTTGTCTATTGTAGGTATGTCCATCAGCTGGACGGTTGTACAATCCGTGTATTGCGCATAGACACTGCAGAGAAACGTTTTTCAAGTTGATCGTTTGAGCATATGCACCTCCTTGGACTAAAACCCTTCAAACAAACGCTCTGGGAAGCACATCTCATGTTTTAGACGGAATTGGATGAAACTTGCTGGACAGGTCGGGAGTGTGACAAGCACGAATTGATTCGATTTTGGTGAAGATCTGGATCTGGATACGGATACGAGAATTTTTACTCCCGCCAGGGAGTAATGCATTCGATCGTGTCTGTCTGTCCGTGTGTGTGTGTGTGTGTGTGTGTGTGTGTGTGTGTGTGTGTGTGTGTGTGTGTGTGTGTGTGTGTGTTTGTATGTTCGTGTGTTCGTGAACAAGATATCTGGAAAAGTTCTGAGCGGATTTGGATGAAAGTTGGTGGGATGATTGCCCTAGGGATAAGGAAGAATTGATTAGTTTTTGGTGAAGCTCAGGATATTATTCCGGATCCAGGAATTTTTTGAAGGATTTTTTACCATTGGAAGATAGGGCTCAGCAGCGGCCACCCACGGCGGGAGTATGCGCTCTACTGAGTGGCGTTCTCGTTTTTCTTGTGTTCTTCACCATTGACAGATGACACCAAAACTATATATAAATATATACACCACATATATTCACCATAGGTGCAACTCCACCTGTACAATTTTTAAAATGATAATTATGACGTCATAGGTCACGTGGTATGGGCACCATCTTGGAAAAACCGAAAAGATTTTGCACCTATATATCTCCAGAAGTGCTGCATAGAAAAAATTGAGACATGGCTCATTGTAAGGAAATCTCCATGTGGAATAGCATATGTTAATGATGATGTCATAGGTGCCTCCATTATGACGTCATAATTCGACAAGTACAAAACTTCTTCCGATCTAGATGAAATTTATTGAGCATCATGTCGGGATAAATTGGGGGAGGAAAAAAAAATGATGACGTCATTGGTCACGTGATTCGGCCACCATATTTGTTTTAACACAAAAGCCTTAGAAACCACTGAAAACACGTCCTGGCAAGGGTCTACAATCCCTGATTGCTCTTTCTAGTTTACCTTGCCGTTGCTATGCAGCATAATTCCCAAAACACAGCTCTTCACCCATTCCTATCTTAGGCAAGATTTTCAACTGTTTGCTAATCTGGTGTTGGCTTAACGGTTGAGGTGGCTGGTTTAAGATATTAGGGTATTGAGTTTGAGCCCCTGTCATGCTGTTGAAATAACACTTGGTGGGTCGACTCAGTCTGTCATCCTTCCGAGGTCGGGAAAATGAGTACCAGCTTACTAGTAACAGGGGCACTGCATCAGCGGCACAGCCGTGCTTCCAGAAAATGTCTATGAAATTTTATGGATATGATGCAGGGGAAGGGACAATGCCATAGCTATACAAGCACCATTTCCCATCCTCCCCTCCCCCCCGCACGTGTAAATATTATGGCCAGACATGTCCAATAACCCGCTACGGAACTATAGTGCCGGCCATTTGTTTATGGGTTTTTTCCTAGACAGAAATCAAGACTGTTAGAGGAGATAAAGTGCAGAAGGTGGCAATTTGACACAGCGAGAGAGGGGCAGAGGGGGGCAAGTGGATAAAAAGTGCACAAAACATATTGCGGTATGAGAGGTAGAGTGGCAGAAAGGAAAGGGTTTGCGGATCATTGATAGTAGAATGGGTTGGGAGTGGGGAAATAGAGAACCTTGAGATGGTCATGGTGATGGGCTGCAGTATTTAAAGACAGACAGGAAGGCTACCAGACAACATGCAGACATAGTGAGTGGCTTCCATGAGTTTATGGAATACCAGACCCTTCCTACCACCAAACTCCACTCAATCCCCCATCCCTCCCACCCCTCATCTCCATATCACCACCTACCCTACCTACCCATTTCCATCAGCCATCCTCACATTCACATTACCCCCAGCCTCTTATTTTCAAACTTTTGCATCTGTCTCAGTCCCCTACGATTATTCTGTGTAAAGCAGTACAGTAACAGCAAATAGACGACACTCCTAGGGTTTTGCGATGTAAATTTTAGAATAACAAGGGTGGTCAGAAAGGCATAGAAGCATCCATATTCGCCTGTGAGCTGTCTAGCCTGGGTTGGAAACTCCATTCAGCTTTCAGCTGTCGCCCTGGTGTTTTTCAGGCAGAGGGATACATCAGTGCATTCCCTGCCCATCGGAGAGACGTTAAACCTAAGGATCCATCTGCCAGCAATGGTGGACGTTAATGATCCCATGAAGAGTAGGCGAGTTATTTCCGGCACTCGGCACAAATGACAAATTCCTTGCAAAATCAGCTTCATTCGAACCTCAGGCCTGGCCAGTCGGTTTGTGCAAGTCCAATGACAAAAATGTATCCGAGCCAACCCTGCAAGAAGATAGGGATCATTGGGGTCATAGTCGTAGTAAGAGTAAATTTTAGAATAATAATAACAGGCTGGATGGAGCCTTGTCTGTAGAATATTCCTAAATATGAATACCTCCCTTTGAGCAATGCCAATAACTCAGATTGAACCAGAAGGGCAAACGGTAGAGCGCATACCTCCAGCAGGCAGAGTAGTTTACATTTTGTATCCCACTCATAGGCTGGATCTGGATTCGGACGTGAACCAAAGTTTCATGAGCTTATTCTTGTCACCTAACCAACTCATCCACCAAGTTTTGTCATAACTCGTCCACAAGTTCTTCTTTTTTGGAATACTATGTCGAGGCTCGTACAAGAGCTAACACACAGAGCACATAATAAAGGGAGCAGGAGACAAGAGGGGGAGAGAGAGGGAAGCACAACAATGGTAGAGAACAGGGACATTGGGAGATCTGTGGAAGGGAGAGGGCTGGGGCGGCGTACACGGGATAAACAAGACGGACACTACAAGGACTTTCAGGAAAGAAAACAGGGAATTTGAAGGAGGTGGGTTTGGTGTGGATTAACAGGGTGTAGAAAAGATCAAGGTTTTGGACGGTGGAAGATATAAGATGGTGGTGAACAGCTGTTTTAAATACCTGGAGTGAGGAGTGGGAATACTTGGAGTGAGGAGTGGGATTGAAGAGAGTGAGGGAGTTTGTTCCAGAGGTGGGAGAAAATCGGAATGAAGGAGTGAAGGTGAGCAGAGAGTCTTGATTTTGGCAGTTTAACCATAAGAGGGTTGCTGGCAGATCTTGTGCGACCTGTAGGAATATTTGGGGGACAGAGCCCAGAGAGAGCTGGGGGAGCTAGCTGGATAGGAGTCGGTAGAAGACAGAAAGACCACCTACCTGCCTGCGGTGGAAGAGTGAAAGGCCCGTAGAATCAGCTTCATCGGAGAGATTCCAATGATTCTGACAGCTTACTACAAATCTTTTTGGCCCCATCTCTTAATGGTGAATAATCTCTTTAAAAAGAAATAATTCTCATATCCGGATCCGGATCTTCACCGAAATTGAATCAATTCATTCTTGTTACACACCGAACATGTCCACAAAGTTTTGTCTAAATCCGTCCATTACTTTTTGAGATATCCTGCACACAAATAAACAGACAAACAAGGAGACGTCATGCATAGCACGATAATTGCAAAATCCACCCCTCCCCCACCCCCCCCCCCCCCAAAAGGTTTCCATGGATACATCAAATTGTCTATTTCATCAAGATTAAAATTTGACGATCTTAATCAAAGCTTGGGTCAAAATAATTAAAATTGATGATTTTTCATGAAAATTGACGGTTTTTTCAGATGAAAATTGATGAATTGGTAAGTTTGACATTGAGTTGACCTTTGACCTTTTGACCTCAAAAAAAGTTGGTTCCCCAATTTAGTGACTCGATATACAAATGCTGTTCAAGTTTCAAGTCAATCGGATGAAAAATGGCGATTTTAGAAATGAGAGCTCCAGATGACCTTTGACCTCAAAATCAATAGGTTTCTCAATTGTGACGACCTCTACAACTCGGTGAAGTTTCATGACGATCAGCTAAGAATTGTGACCTGTAGGCGAGTGACAAACAAACAGACAGACAAACAAACAGACAGACAGACAAACAGACAGAATAACAAACGCAACCGTCCAATATACTTGAAAAATCTTCGATTTTGCAAGTAACAAACAGACATGGGTGAAACCACCTTCGGTGGGCACAGGTAATAACAAATATCACAGCAAGTGATTTAAATGCTCCAAAAAATCTATATGCTATAAAAGTGAACTTGTATATTTGCATATGCTTTAAAAACTAAAAACTACTGAACCAAATCCAACCAAGTTTTGCATGTTGCCTAAAGGTACCCCAATTATTGTTTCCGTCTGGGTAGCATATCTAGGGGTTGGGGTGTGGGGGGATAAAGGTGGGGGAAGACCCTAATTTTCGCCATGAAAATGTGTATCATACAGTATAGCACCACTCGGTGGTATCCAGTATTACAAATCATCTTATGTAAATAAAGTTGAAACAACTTGAAATATGCATTCACCTTGATGGTGAAATCTCAGTGCGAATAATTTTAAATTTTCAGAATGTTCAGAATTTTAGAATTTGTTTAGAATTTTCAGAATTTTCCTTAATTTTTAAGTGGTTTAAACCAAAGCAAACAACACGGAGCTTCACAGCGAAGAGGAAGTGGTTTTTGATCACGCCATATATAAGCAGCAAGGATGGTTTATGAACGTGATGCCAGCTGATGTCCAAGCAGATGGAAGATGACCTCAGACAAATTATAGAGCAGGGTTCGCCAACATTTTTTCAATACGAGCTACTTTTAATTACTGAAATAGTTAAAAAGATACTACATCATCAACTGAAAATATACGAATTTATAAGGGTACAAATTTAGTTATTAGAGTTCAGTTACAAAAAATCATATTTAAAGAGAAGGAAAATTGATCTTTACCTTCACTTCAGTGTGAAACTTGACACTGCATGCTGTCCAACACTACTGCGTAATCTGGTGTGAATCCTGAGAGGGAAACTGTGATGGAGTCCTTCAGATGCTCATCTGTCGGACGCGTTCGACATTTACATTTGATGCAGTTCATGTCGAAAATGGCAGATTTGCAAAGATAGGTGGAGCCAAACACCAAACACCAAACACATTTCCCAGTGGGGAAAATGTCATGAGGTTAAGTTTAATGCTTCGAAAACCCAATTTCTTCCCGTTTCTCTCTAAAACTCCTCTCAACTCTCCAATCTCCTTTGAAAGCTCCAAAATTACACCATGCAATTCAATAAACCTACTAGGTATTACCCTAACTTCAGATTTATCCTGGAATCCATGCATTACACAAATAGCTAAGTCTGCCTCGAATAAACTAAGAGTCCTGTTCAGATGTCGAAGATTCTTCTCCTCCCAACAGTTTCTTCAACTATATAAAGGATTGATTCGTCCTTGTATAGAGTACCGCTCTCACATCTGGGGAGGTTCTAGCTCCACATACTTACTGGACAGAATTGAATCCAAAGTAATCCGACTTATCAACTCTCCTAATCTGACCTCAAAACTCGACCCGCTTTAACTGTGCCGCAAAGTTGGCTCTCCTTCTCTTTTACACAGATATTACTACGGTTTGTGCTCCCAAGAACTTGCTGCTTGTGTTCCTCCACCATTAGCGAGACCATGGAATACTCGACAAGCCACTACATCTCATGATTACTGTGTGGCCATTGGCAACTACAAGGATAGGCCGTTATGATGTTTGTTTCTTCCCCTCCACTGCCAAACGCTGGAACTCTTTACCTTCTCGTGTATTTACAAACACTTACAAAAAGCAGATTTTTTACTTTCTCAAAAACTCTTAGAGTCTCAAAGCAAAAACTCTCAAAAACTCTCTTTTATGTAGGACTGGCCTCGATGATGACTATATGGTCTGTGACTGGAGCCTTCAACATAACCCCCCCCCCGCCCCCCCACAAAAAACCCAGGTAAGCCACTTTCATTGCTACTTTATAGATGTTACTGTACTTTTCAGTACCCACGAGACTCTAGAAATTTGTGGCAGATTTCTTTGATTTGAACTGAATGTCATTTTGAAGGCTGATAATCTCCATTTCCAAAGGGATACAATCAAGGTCAAACAACACAATAATTTGTTCAGCAATGTCACGAACACCAACTTCCATGAAGGGGTTTGAAGTGAATGTCACACAGGGCTCCATCTCCTCAAAATCAGTAAATCTGTTGTCGAACTATTGGCCAAGCCTGGTCAGGGAATCACTGTACTTGTCAATGTCCATGATTCCAACAGCAACCTCATCTTCTACTAATGTTTGGAGCATCGAAAGAAAAATTGCATTTTTCCTTTTCTGGACATCTTGTATCAGAAGGTTAAGTTTTGACTTGAAAGCTTTCACTGCACGAATATCATGTCGGCAATTGTCTTCTGTTTCCCTTGCAATCCACAGTATAGGGCATTCAATTTTTCTGTCGTATCTGTTCGAAATGCCAAATCAAGCAGCCACACAATATTTGATAATCGAGTGGTATCTTCTTTATTTGACTCCATCAAAACTTTAATATCTGGTAAACGTTGTTTTTTTAATCCAGGATTTAATGTGAGCTACTCATTAGGAGCCAGCGAGCAATGGATGTGTTGGCGACAATTGTTCTGTTATAATTATACAGTGAATAGAGCAGGATGTTTGTGATTCACAACATGTCTTGTGATTAAATTCGTCAATGAAGCGATGGGTAAAAATGCCTAGAACATATACGTATACAGACTTGGCATTTAATATGGAATATTTTTTTTGTGGGGGTGAACTTACTTTTCAAGATGACTTCGAACAAAAAGTTCTTTGGAATTATGTTGAAATTATTCTAGATTTTGTTAATGTGACCTTTAAAAGAAACAAAAACCACATTTGACATTTCGAAGCAAATAAATTCATCCTTGAAAGTGATGTAAACTGATATCAAACTCAATTCACTGACAGTACTGTGTTAAACCTCTGTGCGTTTTCCAGAAGTATCTCTTTCTTTTGCACATTAGCCAAAAATTTTTTTTAACAAAAACAAAAGTTAAATTAAGACTGGGATTACGCACAGTAAAATTACAGTTCAGTACTTCGTGTAACCCCCACGAGCATTCAGGAGAACACGTACATGTTGAGGCATGCTGTTCACGAGATTTGCCAAGGTTTGGACAGGAATCGCTTGCCATGCAGTCACAACAGCCTGCTGCAATTCACGCACAGAGGCAGGCTGCTGGTCCAAGTTGTCGATTTGACCCATTAATTCTGCCCACAAGTTCTCTATCGGATTCATATCCGGGGACATGGCAGGCCACTCCATATGCTCGACACCACGGTCAGCAAGCAAGTGTTGGATCATGTGGGCACAATGAGGCCGTGCATTGTCATCTTGGAAGACAAAGTTTCCTCGAAAGGCTGCACGAACAAATGGAAGCAATGTTTCTTCCAGAATGGCCCTGTACTTGAACTGGTTCAGGTTTCCATTCAGAACAACCAGGTCAGTTTTGCCCCCTGCATGAAAAGCAGCCCAAACGGTCACCCCACCACCTCCAGCTTGGACTCTTGGCACTATACAATCTTCGTTGTAGGCTTCATGCACTTGTCTGTGCACTCGGACGCGGCCATATTGACGATAGATCTGAAATCTAGACTTGTCACTGAAGATCACGTGATTCCAGTGTCCTGGCTGCCATTGACGGTGCTCTCTGGCCCACTGCAATCGGCGCTGGTGGTGTTGTCTGGTCAGACGTGGCTTTCTCAGGTGGCACGATAGCCTGCTTGAACCAGTCGTTGGTTGACTAGCCTTCTGGATACAGGCACATTTGTCAGTTGCTTCCACTCAGCCCTAAGCCGATTAGCTGACTTAGTACGGCCATTGCGGACTAACCGGTGCAGCTGGCGATCATCCCTCCTTGTGGTTCTGCGGGGACATCCTGACCTCGGTATTGGAGTAGGGACACCCCTCTGAGCATTTTGTTTCAGGATCTTTGACACCTGACCTTGAGTGATGCCATACTGCCGAGCAATAGCACGCTGTTTCATGCCGGAATTTCGTAAAGCCACCACTAAATGACAAACAGCATTGTCGAGTTGACGGACCATCTCCAGGGGAAGCGGCAATAACTTTTGAAGACGTGCAGCAGTTGTTTTCCACGAATACAGAACGCAACAACCTTTATATACCCGATTGTGAAGCCAATCGTCAAATGTACCTGTCCGTACATTTTGTCAAGCCACCTGTGATATAATCCTGTTATTGACTTCTTGCTGCGACAGACAATCAGTGACATGGTTCTTTTAACAAAGAAATCACCGAAGTGCAAAAGAAACTCACCAGATTGATATACCGAGTTCAGAAAGTAAACCCAAGTCAAGAAAAAAAAAAAATTCCATATTAAATGCCAAGTCTGTATATATATATATATAGACTATATATATATATATATATATACAGACTTGGCATTTAATATGGAATATTTTTTTTGTGGGGTGAACTTACTTTTCAAGATGTCTTGGAACCAAAAGTTCATTGGAATTATGTTGAAATTATTCTAGATTTTGTTAATGTGACCTTTAAAAGAAACAAAAACCACATTTGACATTTCAAAACAAATAAATTGATCCTTGAAAGTGATGTAAACTGATATCGAACTCAATTCATGGACAGTACTGTGTTAAACTTCTGTACGTTTTCCAGAAGTATCTCTTTATTTTGCACATTAGCCAAATTTTTTTTTAACAAAAACAAAAGTTTAATTACGACTGGGATTACGGACAGTAAAATTACAGTTCAGTACTTCGTGTAACCCCCACGAGTATTAAGGAGAGCACGTACAAGTTGAGGCATGCTGTTCACGAGATTTGCCAAGGTTTGGACAGGAATCGCTTGCCATGCAGTGACAATAGCCTGCTGCAATTCATGCACAGAGGTCGGCTGCTGGTCCAAGTGGTCGATTTGACGCGTTAATTCTGCCCACAAGTTCTCTATCGGATTCATATCCGGGGACATGGCAGGCCGCTCCATATGCTCTACACCACGGTCAGCAAGAAAGTGTTGGATCATGCGAGCACGATGAGGCCGTGCATTGTCATCTTGGAAGACAAAGTTTCCTCGAAAGGCTGCACGAGCAAATGGAAGCAATGTTTCTTCCAGAATGGCCCTGTACTTGAACTGGTTCAGGTTTCCATTCAGAACAACCAGGTCAGTTTTGCCCCCTGAATGAAAAGCAGCCCAAACGGTCACCCCACCACCTCCAGCTTGGACTCTTGGCACTATACAATCTTTGTTGTAGGCTTTATACACTTGTCTGCGCACTCGGCCGCGGCCATCTTGACGATAGACCAGAAATCTAGACTCGTCACTGAAGATCACGTGATTCCAGTGTCCTGGCTGCCATTGACGGTGCTCTCTGGCCCACTGCAATCGGCGCTGGCAGTGTTGTCTGGTCAGGTGTGGCTTTCTCAGGGGACGCCTGGCACGATAGCCTGCTTGAACCAGTCGTTGGTTGACTAGCCTTTTGGATACAGGTACATTTGTCAGTTGCTGCCACTCAGCCCTAAGCTGTTTAGCTGACTTGGTACGGCCATTGTGGACTAACCGGTGCAGCTGGCGATCATCCCTTCTTGTGGTTCTGCGGGGACGTCCTGGCCTCGGCATTGGAGTAGGGAACACCCTTTGAGCATTTCGTTTCAGGATCTTTGACACCTGACCTTGAGTGATGCCATACTGCCGAGCAATAGCACGCTGTTTCATGTCGTAATTTCGTAAAGCCACCACTCCATGACAAACAGCAATGTCGAGTTGACGGACCATCTCCAGAGGAAGTGGCAATAACTTTTGGAGACGTGCAGCAGTTGTTTTCCACTAATACAGAACGCAACAACCCTTGTATACCCGACTGTGAAGCCAATCATCAAATGCACCTGTCCGTACATTTTGCCACGCCACCTGTGATATAATCCTGTTGTTGACTTCTTGCTGCGACAGACAATCAGTGACATGGTTCTTTTAACAAATAAATCACCAAAGTGTAAAATAAACTCACCAGATTGATATACTGAGTTAAGAAAGTAAACCCAAGTCAAGAAGAAAAAAAATATTCCATATTAAATGCCAAGTCTGTATATATATATATGTGTGTGTGTGTGTGTGTGTGTGTGTGTGTGTGTGTGTGTATATATATATATATATATATATATATATATATATATACAGTCACGTGAAAAAATAAGTACACCCCATGTAAAGTTTTGACTTTTTCAACATATTTCAACATACAGCTATTCGATCTTCATTTCAACAATATTGATAGATAAAGGTGATATAATATAACAAATATCATGAAACATTTACATTTGGTCGTCCATTGTAAAATTTAAATAAACATAAATGCAAATTTTGCATGTGGAAAAAGTAAGTACACCCTTGGCTCCAATAGGTGGTATTGCACCCTTTGGCAGAAACAACCTCAAGTCGGCGTTTCTTATAACTGCCTACCAGTCTCTGAAATCGACTGGGAGAAATTTTTGCCCACTCCTCCATGCACAATTCTTTCAGCTGTGCGATGTTTGAGGGGTTTCTTGCATGCACTGCTCGTTTCAAATCCCCCCACAACATCTCGATGAGATTTAGATCTGGGCTTTGACTTGGCCATTCCAGAACCGTCCATTTCTTTCTTTTCAGCCATTCCTTGTTGGATTTACTGGTATGTTTTGGGTCATTGTCATGTTGCAAGGTCCACCTTCGGTTGAGCTTCAACTTTCCAACAGATGGCCTCACATTATCCTAAAGCACCCTCTGGTACAATGAAGAATTCATAGTGGATTCTATGATGGTGAGCTGCCCAGGCCCTGATGCAGCAAAGCTGCCCCAAACCATAATATTTCCTCCACCTTGCTTTACAGTTGGTATCAGGTTCTTGTGGTCAAATGCTGTCTTTGGTTTTCGCCAAACATGTCTTCCAGTACTGTCGCTAAATAGCTCTACCTTTGACTCATCTGTCCAGAGCACATTGTTCCAGAAGTGCTGGTCTTTGCCGAGGTGTTCATTGGCAAACTTTAGTCTTGCCCTGATGTTCTTTCTGGACAGCAAAGGTTTCCTCCTGGCACACCTCCCATGTAGATCAAATTTGTGCAGCCTCTTTCTAATGGTAGACTCGTGCACTTTGACATCAACAGTGGCAAGAGCTACCTGTAGGTCCCGTGATGACATTCTGGGGTTCTTAGAGACTTCTTTCAGCATCTTGCGGTCTGCTCTTGGTCTGAACTTGCTGGGGCAGTCTGGCCCGAACAAGTTGTCAGTTGTTTGGAATCTTCTCCACTTGTAGATGATCTTCCAGACAGTCGAATGATTGATTTCAAATTGTTTGGCGATCTTTTTAAATCCCTTCCCAGACTCGTAGGCATCTATAACCTTCTTTCTGAAGGCCTCAGAGAGCTATTTTGATCTAGGCATGGCGATGACGCGCACTTCAACAACAAAGAGCAAACCAAAGTAAATGTCTGAGGTTTAAATTAGACAGGTTCCTCCAAGATCCTCTCTAACGATGTTCTCATCATTTGCACCTGAGCTGGTGCACCTGATTCTAATTTTAGGTTTTGAAGTAGTGATAAATGTAGGGGTGTACTTACTTTTTCCACATGCGAAATTTGCATTTATGTTTATTTAAATTATACAATGGACGACAAAATGTAAATGTTTCATGATATTTGTTTGATTATATAACCTTTATCTATCAATATTGTTAAAATGAAGATCAAATAGCTGTATTTTGAAATATGTTGAAAAAGTAAAAACTATACATGGGGTGTACTTAATTTTTCACGTGACTGTATATATATATTATATAAATTCTATTTATATATTTCTATATATCGATACGTTACTAACATAATTGCCTTCGATCGTTTTTTGGCAAATTTTTTTCTTCAGTATTAAGAATGCCTAACTATACCCAACATCTCCAGAAAATTTAATGACGATCAAACTAATTTTCGATCCAAAAAACGCGATTTTTATTTTTGGAAAAATTGCCTTATAGTGGGGCTGCTTAACTGATGAATTGTGCCTTTTCCCTTAAAAGCATGAAACTTGGCACATGGCTAGAATACCCCAAAAGAAAGATTTTTAGTCCAGGGGGCATCTCCAATTTCACCCCATATGGCGGCCATCTTGAAATTCAAGATGGCCGTCATACAAGACCTGTTTTGATGAATATGTCCATAATTAGAACGGCTATCTAAACGGTTGCAGTGCCTACACCTACATTTTTAGGGTCTAGGAATCCAATGGTAACATAAAATATTAAGCAGTCATATGAAAATATTAATTTTGCATAGTATCATGCATACTGGGAATGCATATAAATACTCTTAACAGGTTGGCATTCTTCAGTGATTAAAAGTGTCTATGACATCGCAGACTGTAACTGTGCCATCTTGTGGTTTTCTAGTCTTTGCTGCATTCTCCATCACATGCGCAGAGAGAAGTACAGGGAAGTGCAGCTTTCTTACACTGGCAACGACCAGTACATCCTTTTTTGCACCCACATTTAACAAGTTCATTGCAGATCTTTGCAGCCTCTGGAAGTGTTGTCCATATTGGTTTGAACTGGCCAGCAGACGTTTTTTGCCAACCCCATTCAGTGGGGCTTGGTAGATCAGGCTTAGCATGCAATGCTTGTCCCCAGCATAGTGCGCCTTGGTATACTGCCCGCTTTACGTGCTGCACAAGGGCATCATGTGTTGGTGGAATTGATTCCACAGGTCTGCCTTTCTTTGCAAACAGTTTCTTTCGTACAATGTTAATGTCAGTAGCAGTACTTGTGCGATCATACAACAGAATAACAAATCTCTCAATGACGTTCATGCAGGTTTCAGTTATCTCTGTGCTCTGGTGGCAAATTTCTGCTGGTACCTCTGTGAGCTCAGGGAATGATTCCCACACATTCCATGCAGTTACCTTTCCACGCCCATTAAACGCTGAAGAAGTGTCACACCCTGTTAGTGCATGAAACATGGGGAGGGCTTTAGATTTCTCAGGGCCAAGAGCTGTGGCTATATCATGTGCAGAGATAAATCGCACGTTCTTGCCTGTCCCAAATTGTAACCATATCATCACTGAAAGCTTCTGGGATGCTGTAACTGCAAGCACGACAACATCTGTGTCCACAGTTTGTATGAGGACCTTACTATGCCCTCTCTGTGTTGCATCAGCAGCATGTAGGAACATCCGACCATCTGCCTCTTCCTGAGTGCACGGGGAGAGTGATTCTAGATCAATGCGTGGTGGAGCAGTAAGAACCTCTGTATCAAGTGTGACAACTAGCTCCTTGTGCTGGTCTTCAAATGATTTAATTGTTTCATTGGAAAGGAAGCTGAAGAGTTCACGCTTGTTTTCATCAACTCGAAGAAAGTTCTGCCACTGTCCAGGAATTGCAACTGAGGTATCTACTCGTCGGCGAACCCCCTTGCCACGCTTTTCACGGGTCATGCTCTTAAGGCTGTCGGGTAGGTAACGGTCCCACACCAGATCAAGTCGGGTTGCAGATTTGTACTGTGAGAAAACAAATGGGATGAAGACCTTTTCGGCATATTCGCCAAATGTTTTGACTGTGCCAACATCGGGCTTTAGCTTTTGAACAATTACTGCCCCGTCAAGTATGACACACGTCACCTCTGGCATCTGTGTGCTTGATGGTGAAAGTTCCTCTAAGCAGTCCAAAAGGTCGCTCTTTGTACCAGGTCGAAGCTTCCCATCCTTGGACAGAGATGGAGGGAAAGATTGATTTTCATGACGGAAAAATTCATCCAGGTTTCCTGGATTCATCAAGGACCAAAAGGTCAGCGGTTTCTTCAAGAAATGGATTACCTAGCTCCTCGATAACTGATACAAGTGATCTGACATGTTTGTCAAAGGTCATCTGGGTGCTTTTATTCTGATCATGATGCAGTGATGGCGCTTTGCTTTCATGTTGCTCCTGTGCAGTCTCAAACTCATCAATCACCCTTGAGACCTCTGGACCTGCAACCATCCATCTTTGCAGAGCATGGGCATTGTCCAGCAGACCCACAGCTCCTCCATCTCCCTTGATACGTGCATTGTTCTGTTCATGTGCATGATCTGTAGCAATTGAAGAAAATTTGCGTTGGGTCTTTTGTACCGTGAACATGCCAGCTCGGAAATTATCCAGAACTTTAGGGTGTGTCTTGTGCAAGTCCATCATATCAGCAAGCACTGTTTCACCCTTTTCCCCTTTTCGTTTTTTTGGATGCTGAACATCCTCAGCTGTTGACTCCTGGCACAAAATGCACAGTTCCCATTGAATCTCCCGATGCCGTTCAGCAAGCGGCTGTGAAGGGTCTACGAGTTTCACCCGCTTTGACATCCTCAACGGCGGACACGGTGATGACTTCTAACGGTTACCTCAGAAGCAGATGATTGTCCTGAAATGAGAGAAAAAGAAAACAAAAATAGGTTCATCAAAGGGCATCTGAAATGAGCTTAACAATATAAATACAAATTGCATTTGGTCACGAAAGTGCAGCTTCAGAGATTTCTTGACCACTGAACCAAAACCTAGGCCTGAATATCTTACAATACTCTGATGCATTACATAATACTACGTGAATAAAAATGGTCCCTAGATGGTGGCCATCTTGTGATGCCACACATTAACCAATATTCTACGTTTTCATTTGATCATTGACCCAGAAAATTGGCATCAGCGTTAAAAAAATAATTACTTTCATAGACGCTTTAAATCACAGAAGAATGCCAACCTGGTAAGAATATTTATGTGCTTTCCCAGTTTGCAGGATACTATGCAAAATTAATATTTTCATATGGCCGCCACATACTGCTTAATATTTTATGTTACCATTGGATTCCTAGACCCTAAAAATGTAGGTGTAGGCACTGCAACAATTTAGATAGCTGTTCTAATTATGGAGATATTCATCAAAACAGGTCTGTTATGGCGACCATCTTGGATTTCAAGATGGCTGCCATATACTATTGAATATTTTATGTTGCCATTGGATTCCTAGACCCTAAAAATGTAGGTATAGGCACTTCAACCATTTTGATATCTGTTCTAATTATGGAGATATTCATCAAAATAGGTCTTGTATGACGGCCATCTTGGATTTCAAGATGGCCGCCATATGGGGTGAAATTGGGGATGCCCCCTGGACTAAAAATCTTTCTTTTCGGGTATTCTAGCCATGTGCCAAGTTTCATGCTTTTAAGGGAAAAGGCACAATCGATCCGAATTTTTTAGCTAAGCCGCCCAGCTATTATGTACAAAAGTATTCTCAGAATCGGCGAAGGCAATTTGACAAATTGCCTCATGTACAAAAGTAGTCTCGAAATCGGCGAATTGTATAAATATTGCGAATTGTAAGGGGAGCGCCGTACTTCGAGATCCGTAATAATAAATATATATATATATATATTGTTACGGACCGCGGATAAGGATGTTGATTTGCCGAGCGGATGGCACCGCGGCCGAACAGTTACCCCGACTAACCCGATTCCCGAACGTTGGCCGGATCGCGCCACAGATATTCAATAGGGAAAAGACAAAGGCGACACGGATGTGAAGAAGAAGAAGAAGAAGAAGAAGACAAAAAGGTTGGAAATACTACTAAATTTATTCCTACTATTTACACGCTCAAAGTAACCAAGGAGAAGGAAGGATAATAAAATAATTTACAGAAGAGCTCAGAGACACAGTGCAATTATTAACTTATACAAGCTTAATTAATACCCAGGGACAAGACACACAGAACAAACTCACGTACACAAAAGGATGGAAAGGCAGGAGGTGGATGGCTGGAGGGAGAGGAAGGTCCAACGGATACTGCAGCACGATCGGCGCGTTTAGCAGCTGCCGTTCCTTCGCGGCCCTGCTCAAAACTGCCGTCCAGGCCCCAAGCTGCTGTTGTTGCTGCTGTGTGGACGTCGCGTGCTCTTTTCAGGACTCGTCTCTCTTGTCTTGTCAAAGCTCATCTGCTTCTGTAAAAGCTCATCTGGTCCAACCACTTCTGTAAAAGCTCATCTGGTCCAACCACTCAACTCAACCACCACACTCAACAACTCAACTTTTGGTCCAACCACTCAACTCAACAACAACCACCTTGCTTCTTGCGCGCGCGCTTTTATAGCGCCTCAGGCGATCAAGCCGCCGGCCTTCAGGACACGCCCATCGGTCAGCTCGCCTCGGCCCTGATTGGTCGGCACGGCCCTCTGGCTCCGCCCTTGATGACGATGGGCGGGCACGCCCTTCTTCCCCGAGCTGAGCACATGCTTAATGGCGGCTTTGGGGCGAAATCAGCAACCACAGCTGTAGCAAACCTGGCAAACTGCCCAGTGCAGTTGGCAATGGAGGCTTGGAGGGGATGTAGCTGGAAATGGAGATTTTGGGAATGGGGATGAAAGGGGATCTATCTTGTTTCACTTGGTGCAATGGAGTGTCATCTTAATGGAAGACAAGGCCTTACCCTAATACACATAATAAAGATATAACTATCAACAAGGGGGAAATCTATGATTGGCTGACATGATTGTTTATGACCTAATTATGGGACGCCCTTTGACCTTTATACATAACTGGAGTAAGGAGGGTCCAGAATAAAGCAATAATAATAAAAAACACAACAAAAAAAACACAATCCTCATATCCACAACACTGCACCCTCCCCTCCTCTTAGGCACGTCCCGGGCCTATAACTTTAACTTAGTGTGACACGTAGGTGTAGTTCCCTCTACTTTTAACCTGACCCTGAGTGCGACAGTTTTAAAACATAAATAAATATTTCCCGCTGCTCCATTGCACCCTGCCTAACAGACTCACGCCCACAGCTAACCAAATTGCGGGATGGTCTTCAAACTATACATTGACGGTGGGGAGCATTATTTACAATGGCTCTACTTTATTTACAAAACGCAACCCAGGACCTGTGATTGTTCTTTTGGGGGGGAGAGACAGTCTGCTCTGCATCGACGCACCATGAAAGCACCCAAAACGCACCAACACACCCTCAAGCACCAATCGGTGCACAGTCATCACTGTTCATCAATAAAAATAAAAAACAACAACCCCTAACCCTGCAGGTGGTCTCTTGCTCTTCGGCTCCCTCTGCTGGCTATTACTATTTTCCTGATGTCATTTTCTTTTGCTGGCGGCCTATTTGTATTACAACTCGCACAAAACGTGTCCATTTTTATTTTATTTATGGCCCACAGGGCCGACTAGTGTGGTTCACCTGTGGGGCATCGGTGCCCTGTGATCAAGGTCCGCCAGCAAGATCTCAGGCCTTCATGGCCGGTGCCAGCAGAGGGGCCATGCCCCAACCCACGGGGTCCATAAGTGGTGCTCAGCCACAGACATGTGGTCCATAATGTGGTGCATCGATGCAGACAGCTGGTTCTGGGAGTTCCGGGCGCACAATGGCCGACTCACGCACGCTCCCCTCGGCGCCCAGTGGCGCACAGGTCCTCATGTGGGAGACAAAAGGGGGAAAAGACAGATGAGCGAGGGGTAAGGTCACAAGGGTACACATCAAACAAGGCAATGCAAGGCGAAGTGCGTACGGAGAGCGAAGTGAGAAAGCTCGTCCCTACTGTACGTCACCCCCCCTGTCACCTACTCTACCCTTGCCCTTACCCCATATTTACAAAATCTACACATTTACAAGTTCGTCGCTAATGTCACGTCTTCCCCATATTTCCCCGATGCCAAATTCGTTCCCACAATCCCTCTATCCAAAATTTGCCATCACCCAATTCATCATCAATCCTCATAAGGAGGAAGAGATGGAACACAAAGCACAATGTCACACCCACGTCATGATGCGTCTCTCATTCCAAACATTTGCATCAAAAATAATAAAACAACCTGGCATGGTGTGGAGGTATGTCATCCCAGGTGAGTGGATGCAGATGGTGCGAGGAGACTTCAATCCTAACTATCCTCTAAATGACTTTAACACACTTTACACTACCCGGGGTCTTTCCCTGCCAAACCATTGGCAATCTTACTCTATGTGGTTTTAAAAACCAATTCCCATTGACCAAACTGTGGTGCTTCTCAATTTGGGGTCTCACTCCCCCGATTCATCTCCCTGTGCCCTTGCACAATTTCTGGGCTGGGTCGTGCAGCTCTCCCAGCAGGTCTACCCACCTGCACACCTCCACCACTGTAGTTGCCTCCGAGCTTACCTGCTCCTTACCTAACCTATCTAATTGGGGAAGGCCCCTCCTGGCTCTGTCACCCCTCGGTGCCCTCTGGCACTGGGCTACCCGGGTCCATCCTCCGGATCCTCGGGCCCGATCCACAACAACCCTACCGGCTCCCAGAGCCCACCTGCGGCCTCACCTGGCCGACATCCTCACAGTGGTGGAGTGCCCAAACCAACTACACACACTAACAGGCTACACGCCCAGCCATTTCCACAACACTAATGCATCCATCCAAATACCATTCTCTCACCCGCACCACAGATGCCAATATCCAACCACAATTTACCTATACCCTCGACCTAACACTTACACTACCCTCCCCGGGTATTCGTGATGGGGGTCCATCCTTCCCCCATTCACACCTTCGCACCATCCACTCCACTCCATAGTTTCCACCATACTCACTCCACGACCATCCATTCCAATACTCCATATATTCCACACTCCAGGTCTTCCACACAACCATTCTCCATACACCTGTCGTTGCACACCTTTGCAATCACTCCTGGTGCTTTCTGCACCCTCCTTCCTTCCTGGACCATTTGGTCAGCACAACACACTTCACTATCACTCACTCAAACACTGCTCCATACACCTGTCCAGTTGCACACCTGTGGAATCACACCTTTTAACCATACACACGGCATCATCTGAACTACCTGTTGCCCTGCTAACTTAGTGCTCCCCGTCTTCCCTTTAAACTAAGCACATACCACGTCATTATCATCCGCACTAATCTACCTGCGTCCCCACTACAGGTATCATTGTCACTACCTAATCTTAACGTTACCTAAGGTCATCTTCTAGGTCCCTATCATTATATCCTAACCCTCCCCGGGCTAGTTTTCACTGCCATAAACCCCATAAGACTAGTGCTCCTTTGCCCCCGTTGTGAGAGATGGCAGAGTTGCCATCCCATCACATCGGGTATCTCTCACTACCAATTTTGCTCGTCCAAATCCAACAAATCAAAAATTTGCCAATCACTACCAATCATCTGCCAATCCACTCTGCCAATCATCAAATTTTGTTTTTCTAATTTCGGGGCCAAAACACTATCCTCATCATCAGTCTTCTCACTAGTGCCTCTCGCTGCGCCAATTCACTTCTAAAGCTCGGCTTCGTAAAGCCGAGCAATGAATGCGGGTTACCTGGTGCCGGCGGCTGGATGCGTCCGGCATTTGGTGCAGGGAAGGACGCTTACCCGGGCCGAGATCCCACGCACCACCTCAGCACAGAGCCGTCCAATGGCCCGATCTCGACCTGCCGGAACGCCTCAACAAAAAGGGGTCGCCATGACGACCCTTCCTATCGGGCTGCCCGCTCCGCCTAGTGGAGCACGGACGCGGCCGTTCCAAGCGAGGCCCAGTGTGGATCGCGTACGGCGGTTCTTTCGAAACCGCCGTGGTTCGGATCCCCGCTGGTCCTCGCGGCACGCGAAGCCCGGCGCACACCGAGGCCCCGATTCGGCTATACGTCACTCTAACCGCTAACCCGGTTACCGTCGATGCTTCACCCGCATGCTCACACACATGCGCTACCCCTTTCACCCTCACCAAGCTCGGTGGTCCAACGCCGCCCGTACACCCCGCGTACTTCGTTATTGCACTCGTTCTTTCGCTCACAGACTTGGTCACACACCTGACCACCGCACACCTTTGCACACAATCGTCGTTCGCATACCTCACCAACACACCTCTTCGCGCCCCCTCCTCGGTCACCTCCTTGGTGACAACCACAGGTGTGCTCTCACTTGCACACCCAACCACGTGCCTCACTACTAACTCAAGCGTGCATTCCCACACACGCTCTACCATTCCAGGTGTGCATCCTTCCATTCCAGGTGTACATCCTCTCTCACCTGCCACAACCAACTCACGCTCCGTGTCACTCTCACTACTTTTACGACCACACTCGGTCGCGCACTCACCCTTACTCTCGCCAGCACACTCTTTACTCATGCACCCGTCCGTTACACACCTTTCTCGCGCATCCTCTCCCGTAACACTCACCACAGGTGTGCATTCTTCCTTACTTTTGACAGCGCACTCTTTCCTCATGCACCCGTCTGTTACACACCTTTCTCACGCATCCTCTTGTGCACACTCTCCCGTTACTTCCTCCGTAACACTCACCACAGGTGTACATTCTTTCGTTACATCCTTTGTAACACTCCCCACTATGCGCTTCCATGTGCTCCCTCGCACACGCGCTACGACCAACTCACTCTCGACAGCACACTCACTCCTCGGCGTGCACTTTTTCCTCACACACCCCAGAGTCAGACATTCTCGCACACCTCCTCCTTCGCACACCATACCTGTCACACACTTCACCAACGGCCTCTCATGAACACCCGGATCCAAATCAACCCCCAAGCTGACTGAAGCTCCCCTCACATCATATGCATTTCCAAATATATCGCCACTCACCTTGGCACCTCGTCTCCGCACCTCCTTCACCACCTGCAAACTCTTTATTTGGTTAGTGAGCACATCATCACAATTTGAGCACCGACCTTGTACATATTCCATCACCTCCTCCTGTATTTCTCTCTTAGTTTCTGTCCGGCTCTTCTTAATTTCACTCACCCCCTCTTCCACCTTCTCTAACTTTTGCTTCACCTCTTTTATTTCCCGGTGCGTCTCCTCAATTTCGTCCTCTAAGGCTACCTTGACCGTCTCTATGTGCGTCCTCACCTCCCGGTCCTTCGTCTCCATTACTTCTGTCACCTCGTCCAACCTCGTTGTCAGTCCCTCACGTACCATCTGACATTGCCTCTTCGTCGCTATCAAGTCGTCCTTGATGTCGCTTTGTGTCGCTTTTAACCCTCCTAGTACCGCAGTATTCCTTTGTACCTGCTCCGCTAACTCCGTCTGTCCCACCGTCAGCTGTTCCACCTCCTGCGTCAGGTCCTCTATGCCCCCTTGTAACCTAGCCGTATTATTCCTCACCTCTTTCTCCATACGCTTCTCACCTCGCTTTACCTCCTCGCGTACCCCCGAGACCTCCTCGCTTACACCTCGTCGTATCTCCTCCTTCATCTCCTCCCTCTCTTTTGTAGATGCCACCCTCATCTGTCCCAATTCATCCCTCTGAGCATCCAATTTACCTTCTAACCCGATTTTCACCTCCTCTATCTGGTTCCCCATCCGTTTGATTTCTCGGGCGGATTGCTCCCCTACTTCCCGCAATTTGCCTTCCATCCTATCTTCTAGCCCCCTTAACCCATTTTTCACCCCCTCTATCTGATTGTCTAACCCCTCAAATTTCTTGTCTAACCCCTCAAATTTCTTGTCTAACCCCTCACCGGTACCCCTCGCTTCGTCCCTCATTGCTCCCATTTGGCCCCTCAATCGCTCACTATCAGCCCTCGCTTCGTCCCTCATTCGCTCACTATCAGCCCTCGCTTCATCCCTCATTTGCTCACCCATTTTTTTCATTTCCCTGCTTCTTTTTTCGTTGTCGCACTTCGACTCTGCCATGTATTCGCTAAACCATGCCATGAACTGCTGCATGTCAAAGCCCGCTGATACAGCGGGCTCGGCTACCGCGCGCTCGTGCGAGGCGCCTTTTTGCGCGCCTGAAACCTCATGCGCGAGAGCGCCATTTTGCGCGCCTGAAACCTCCTCAACCACCTCCTTATTGCCCTCCTCCATTTCTTCCCTCTGATCCTGGGTTACCCCTAACCCCTCCTCTAGTTCCCCCACCGGCATCCGATCGCCTTGACTAGCGATGGCGCGATTTCAAAATTCGGGTTTTTCTTTAAAACAAATTTCAGCAGCTTGTAATTTTGAGCGCGTTAAGCGCGCTTCGGGTCCGATCCCGCTCCTGACACCAATTGTTACGGACCGCGGATAAGGATGTTGATTTGCCGAGCGGATGGCACCGCGGCCGAACAGTTACCCCGACTATCCCGATTCCCGAATGTTGGCCGGATCGTGCCACAGATATTCAATAGGGAAAAGACAAAGGCGACACGGATGTGAAGAAGAAGAAGAAGAAGAAGAAGACAAAAAGGTTGGAAATACTACTAAATTTATTCCTACTATTTACACGCTCAAAGTAACCAAGGAGAAGGAAGGATAATAAAATAATTTACAGAAGAGCTCAGAGACACAGTGCAATTATTAACTTATACAAGCTTAATTAATACCCAGGGACAAGACACACATAACAAACTCACGTACACAAAAGGATGGAAAGGCAGGAGGTGGATGGCTGGAGGGAGAGGAAGGTCCAACGGATACTGCAGCATGATCGGCGCGTTTAGCAGCCACCGTTCCTTCGCGGCCCTGCTCAAAACTGCCGTCCAGGCCCCAAGCTGCTGTTGTTGCTGCTGTGTGGACGTCGCGTGCTCTTTTCAGGACTCGTCTCTCTCGTCTTGTCAAAGCTCATCTGCTTCTGTAAAAGCTCATCTGGTCCAACCACTTCTGTAAAAGCTCATCTGGTCCAACCACTCAACTCAACCACCACACTCAACAACTCAACTTTTGGTCCAACCACTCAACTCAACAACAACCACCTTGCTTCTTGCGCGCGCGCTTTTATAGCGCCTCAGGCGATCAAGCCGCCGGCCTTCAGGACACGCCCATCGGTCAGCTCGCCTCGGCCCTGATTGGTCGGCACGGCCCTCTGGCTCCGCCCTTGATGACGATGGGCGGGCACGCCCTTCTTCCCCGAGCTGAGCACATGCTTAATGGCGGCTTTGGGGCGAAATCAGCAACCACAGCTGTAGCAAACCTGGCAAACTGCCCAGTGCAGTTGGCAATGGAGGCTTGGAGGAGATGTAGCTGGAAATGGAGATTTTGGGAATGGGGATGAAAGGGGATCTATCTTGTTTCACTTGGTGCAATGGAGTGTCATCTTAATGGAAGACAAGGCCTTACCCTAATACACATAATAAAGATATAACTATCAACAAGGGGGAAATCTATGATTGGCTGACGTGATTGTTTATGACCTAATTATGGGACGCCCTTTGACCTTTATACATAACTGGAGTAAGGAGGGTCCAGAATAATGCAATAATAATAAAAAACACAATAAAAAAAACACAATCCTCATATCCACAACAATATATATATATATATATATATATATATATATATATATATATATATATATATATATATATATATATATATATATATATATATATACATATATTTCTATATATATTTCTTGCAAAGACTTGCAGTTGGGAGTAAAATCACATGAATCCATGTTGAGTTTTCCAATCTTTAATTGAACAAAGAATGACAACGTTTCAGCCAGCAAAACGAAACAAACGTGAACCAATTGGTTCAGGCCGTTACAATCATGTTTGTTTGTATTGCGTAGATTTTACTGAATTGGTCTGCATTACAAACAATCACCTCAAACATGTGTCCACCCCAACCTCCCACTTACACACACACCCCTCCACCATGCAGCATGATCGCAAACAGATCCATTCACATTTCTCACCTGTGAATGGAGATAATAGCCAATTAGCTCTCATGAAATCAATTACCCCAGGTGGTTAGGATTATAGATAAATTGACTCCCATGCTTTTCTCGCCCAAAAATGGGGGAAAAAAACTTGCATAAAGCAACCATGAAAAGCTACATAAGCAACCCTTTGCCGTATCAAACCCTTCCCAGAGTTCCTCCACAGCTGTAAAGAAATGTCAAATTGATGTAAAAACATGTAATAACAGTGCATTTGGTTAGTGAGGGCATACATCACGTTTTATATGTACCCCCTCATCTCACATTGGCTCAGAGTGGGGGAACATCACTTCTTCAGCCGGAAGAGGGGTCGATCTTGGACTGTACCTGCACATTTGAAGGTCAATGCTGTGTCGTGAATCAAACCCATTGCATTTAAATCTGTTTGGGGATATGAAGAATGGACATTAATATACAACGGGTCCACAGTCCCTGTGAAGCTACACTGTCTAACTGGTGCTTGCACGATCCAGCATGACTTTAAGCAAGGAAATTAGGAGGCTATTTGGCCCTCCATTGCCGTGTTGCACTCCCGAGTTAATTTTTCCTGCAGCTGTAAAACGTCCATTTTTCAATTTTTCCTGTAAATTTTTCCTGCAGCTGTAAAACGTCCATTTTCCGGGCTCAGACGTTTCTTTCTCAGTATTTTTCTCTCCTCGCCCATCCTTCCTTTAAGTGCCCCTCTACCCTGCTGTTTGTGGGTTTCCCTCCTCTCCATGATGTTCGTGTATTTATGACTTTGCTTATTTATGACTTAAAAATAGCAAACAACAATGCCCTTTATGCTTTTTTAGAATACAAATAACCCCATCTTGATTAAGTGACCCAACTTGTAATATTGTTATGGTTGTTGAGTGTTTCAAATTGTCGCTTGTCACTGGTGTGTGCCATGGCCAGAAAACCATGACAACACAGCACTAGATTTTTGTTTGATAACAATGCTTTGTAATCGCCTTTTCATGTGTCCAGAGCAAAACTTTACATGTAATTATGCGTGAATCTTATATGTGTCCTATTCTGCCCACAGTGTGTAACGTGAAACATTATCTCCATTTTCCTGGATCATCTCCCACCGATGTGGCCTCTTTCGGAAAAAACTTCCCGGTTGCTCTGCGGGCATTCTCTATTTGTTTCTGGCTTCGGACACGAGCACCGTATTTGGGAACCATACTCTCATATGCAACAAGTGACAACGACAACAAACTTGTGCTCTATGGACGCAACTCAAGTAAAACAGGACTGCAGTTGGTCATTGGAGACCCTGAACATCGAGAGCTACCTGTAGATGGACTTCTTGGAGGATCCTGGCATCATGTTTGCATCATGTGGAGCGCCCATAGGGGACGTTATGCATTTTACATCGACCGCCGGCTTGCCGCAGCAGGTTCAGGACTGCGCCAAGGCTACACCATCCCATCAGATGGTTTCCTCGTTCTAGGACAGGAACAAGACTTCCCTGGAGGTGGCTTCGAAAACCATGAGTCATTTGTGGGTAACATCGCTGGTTTTGCCCTTTGGACACGGTTTCTGGCACCTGGAGAGGTGTCGGCACTCGCTACAGGACGGAGGATGCCTATGGAGGGTCTGATCCTGACACTGTCTGATTTGGTGATGGTACATGGACAAGTGTCTCTGTCTGAATGCGAGTGTCTACATGACTGTCTGTAGAGTGTTCGGCCATGTATGAAGTGGACTGAAACACGATCAATGGATGCATCTGCCCAAATGTCCCATTACTTTCAAATTCCTTCCACACTCATGTTTAATGACATTCAAGATACATTTGCATGTTCGATTATATTGATTATTTTCAACAATAATTTAATTGGGTTAATCCAGCAAAGCTTTGTTTGTAAGCAACTTTGTAAGCAATACTTCATTGTAAGCAACTGCAATTTTCTGGGCTTTAATATTTAAATATCTCTGCCATGACCACTGTTTCCAGCAATGAAACTTCAGCCTCAAATTAATTAATTCATCACATCAGTTTTTGCAAGAAAATATGTGGAAAATTTATTTGAAATCACTAAAGTAAATGATATACCAGCTCTAACTATAGTAGCACCAAACTTTCTGTTTGGCCAGCTATTAAGTGTGGAATAGTTAGCAGTAGAACATGTTGACATCACACATCACTGGTAACAAGCAAATAGCCAGCATTGAAGGGTGGGCTACAGCGAGGCGGGGCTTCTCAGAAATTTGAATGGCAGCAACTACCTGCTGTGACCACAACAAACCCCAAAAAATAAATTTCCCTCAGTTTTCACAATTTTAATTGGATTAAATCAGTGATGAGAAATTTGAGAGGACAGCGCAATCTGTTACAGATTCATGATTCAAATAGCTCTTCATTAATCCGTTATGTACTCATTACCGGTAATCACAGTGTGTAACGTCATAGATTTCTTCGGTTACTTTTTGAATTGATTTACCTTCTGCATTTCATTAAGTGTATTGTCCTGTCAGCCCTGCGGTTAACACCACTGGGTGACGAATGGCCATAACGGTCCTTTATTCCGAGGCGCATAGCCGAAACTGGTGGTTGGTCCATCGCGCGCGAGTGAGGGAACCAAAGTGCTTACCTGGGCGGAGCCACACGGGCTTATTCTCGGACCCACAGAACAAATAAACAACACAACAAATAAAATGCAACACAAGAATCTATATTATAAAGCAGAAGGGTCTGTCCGTCCGTTTGTCTGTCTGTCTGTCCGTCCCCAAACTACTCCCTCAGTTTTGGGGCTAGCCCTGCCAAACCTCCTGTGGAATGTTTTGGGGTCCCAGCGGATGTTCTAAGGTAGGTAGGAGGTTTCATAAATTCCACAATGAAATTATGATTTTGAAAGTAACTCGATACGAACCTGCTGCAAATCCGGAGGTGGACAGAATGAGCTGGTTTGATAATATCTCAACACAATCGTCATTGTAAACAGTATTTTGTTAAAGTATCAATTTATGATTGGAACGACGTTTGGAATTGAGTGAATACAATTACGATTTTGAATTCGTAATTGTGTTCACCCAACCGTACGGAACTACTTCACATCCAGATTGAAATAATTGTTTATGTCACGAATGTTGGTAAAAGTTTATTTTTTATATCAATGCTTTTAATTTGTGACTGGAGTTATGCTGTTTGGAATGAAAATAGAGATATTGAGCTCAAATGAATGACAAAATGCCATGAGGGTTTCTACTTTCTAAGCGTGATATTCGCGGATCGCCACATGCAGATTCACCTTCGACACTGGGTATGGAACCATTCAAACGGGTACATTTTTCGTGGAAGTCCTTCATGAACCTCCTGTCCATGTCTGACGTGCGACTGAAGGTGCCACAGGAATGTGGAATTTATTGGTTTCATGCTTTAGCATTCACCGTTTCCGCATTGCTTGTTTGCTTTCGGCTCCCCACCTGTGCGTAGCACGAACATGTGCAGGTTGAACCCATTGCTTGCCAGAATTAAAGCGACTGAAAGACTGTCGGCTGTGGTATACAGACGGCTATACAGCAGCAATGGAGTGGCCCCCCCCCCAGGGCGCACAGGCTACCAAGGGTGCACAAAGAAGGAATCCCATTACAATTAATCGGGAGCCTTAAGTCCTATGGACGTATGTGACATGCTTTCTACTTGCCTCTCTTCCATCTACTTTGTGTTTAAAGAGGTATATTGCAAGTTAATGTGCAACTCACACCGATCACTACCTTGATTTCGATTCCTGCCATCCAATGGAGCACAAAAGATCTGAGGTGCACACACTCTCAAAAAGAGCACGTGAGTTACCATCTACCTTCGAAGACAAGATGAGAGAAGTAGACCATCTTCAGGATGTGTTGAGGGCAAATGGTTACCCTGAGAGCTTGTTACCAAACAGGAAAACGATAATGGCTGCACCACACAACAAGCTGGGACCGAAAGAACAACCAAGGCGGTTTTGTGTTCTGCCCTTTATACCGGGTGTTTCACAGAGGGTCGGCAGAGTTTTGAAAGCGGAAGGAGTGAGGGTGTTTCAAACTGGTTTTCACCATTAGACGAGCTCTTATGAGGGTCATGGACAGGCTTCCGAGGAAGGATATGGCAGGTGTGGTGTACACTGTGCCCTGTGTTTGTGGAGCCGAGTATGTGGGAGAGACAGGAAGGACCTTAATTCAGCGTATTACTGAACACCGCAAGGCATTTGAATGTAATTATCTCAACAGATCTGCTATTGCCAAACACGGTCTGAAGGAAGGGCACACACCTTTGCGGGATCGGGTTAATATTTTAGGTTCTACCCCTAACAGGACCAGAAGACGTATCTTGGAGGCTTGGCTCACGGAAGAAGCTGTTACGTCGATCACACAGGAGGTGATTGACTTACCATTAGCATTTGATCCACTCTTGCCTAAATGGAGTGGGGATTCCCTGACTTTAAATAGAGATCCCACATAATGTTGTCATCCAAAGTTTTTATCAGGATGATATCTCCCAAACCACCCCACCCTACCCCCATACTTTGTTTCTCCCCACCTCTTTACCCATAGCATATGGCCATGTGTTGATATTGATACCATTACAGGTTATTTTATGCTTTCATCTCACTAACTAATAGGGTTACACTAACTTATGATCACTTGTTAAAATTTTTACCGATTGTTCTGGAGTGTAGCTAAACATTTGGTTTATTATCAAGTTTTATTTACGTTATGGTTTTGAGCCGTTAATGTGCTGTTAATTTTTTAATTTGGTGATAACAGTCTGAGTTCACGAGAGATATGATATGTGTTTTGATTGGCTGTCCAGCTTTGCCCACCCCCACCTTTGAGTATATAAGGGGGTTTTGAGATTATTTTATCACTCTTGAGGAAGGCTAACGGATGCATGTGGTTTTTCACATGTTGTTAACCGAAACACTGCGTCATTGTTGGTACAATTAAAGGTTGGAGATTTTATCATGGAGTAGTTTGAATTTACTCCCAATTTAAGTCTTTGCTTGTAATATATATATATATATATATATATATATATATATATATATATATATATATATATATATATATATTGTTGCGGTGCGACCGGGAGGGTTCCAAATTTATCCCACTCCTTAACAACAATTTGTTGCGGGAGGGTCAAGTTGAAGGTGCACACGTCAAGGTGCACGCGCGTGCCGAAGAACCACGTGATCGAACCCTCACTTTCCCACACCTTATGGATGCCGAGTGGTTTTGCATGGTGTGGAAAGCGGCGTTGCCCCACGAGATTTGTGGACCTGAGTCTAGCCAAATGCGGTCCTGGATGATGCTAGGCCAATGGAGAAAAGACGTACCGAACAGGTTGGAAGTAAGAACAAAATGTACAGCCTTTTATTTGGAAGGCACAGAGAAACAGAGACGAAGATTTACCTTAACAATTCTTACCTATCCTAATAAACCCCACTGGCGCCTTCACATTCTGACTCACACTCTCAGGGAATAACACTCTGGTTAAAGGGCGTACCGATGTACGTGCTGGGATTCCTCGCTGGTGACCACGTGGTCTGGTGTGCGCGGCTCGTAGTTTGATTGTGACGTGCAGCCTGGATGAGGTAAATTCAGCGCAGGTGGGACGAGCTGCCACGCAGGCAGACAACTTCAGCTCAGGTGAGTCATGTTGAAAGGCCAACGCTTGCAGGTCAGCCAGATGGCGCAAAAGATCTGCGCAGACGCGATGGGTGCCGACGAAGAACACAAAGGCCAAACTCGTGTCGTGGGAGATATGAAAAAGCAAGCGAGGTCTCGTCATGAGCGTGGCGAAAGGGGCAAGAGCTCAGGTGTGTCCTCAAAGAAGTCCCAAAAAGCAAGAGAATGATAATGCCTGCGCGTGGGCTATTATCAGAACTGGTCACACCCTTCAAAATGTTCCAGAGCCTCCCATTGGCTGAGGCTTGTTGCATCATGGCGACGGGTTCCCGGCTCGCCATTGGTCATGTAGGCCGTGCTTTTGGCCACGACTTTCTGCACATCTGGTGTTATGGCTTCCCTTAACCAACGAAGGTTTGAAGATCCTGCCTAACTCAACGCATATTTGGTCTTTTTTACAACTCAATGGGAAAGGGCTAATCTTTACATTCAATAAGACATAACTGACTAATGCAGGCTACATGTTGTCGTGTAATTGACTATAGGGGGTCTGCCTTTATGGCACACCCGCAACAATATATATATATACATATATATATATATATATATATATAATGTATATCTACTTACACACACACACACACACACACACACACACACACACACACACACACACACACACACACACACACACACACAGAGGGGAGTGGGTGACACACACATGGGGGAGTGGGTCACACACACACACACACCTCGTTTTTTCATTTATGTTCCTCACCATTCTGTCTCTTATTCACAGACATACACATATATCCACACATATGCACATATAAACACATATATACATACACACACACACACATATATATATATATATATATATATATATATATATATATATATATATATATATATATATATATATATAAATTGTTACGGATCTCAATGTCGGCCTTTTCCCCTTACCAAGGGGGGGTTAGCCCCTTGTCTATAGCTGTCTATAACTGAGTCCTGGAAATCCCAACACTCCCCCCCGGTCGGGAGCAGCCAGGGTAATTGGTCAATGAAAACTCCCAAGGACCTGAGTGCCACTCCTGACCGCGACGCAGGGAAGGGACTCCTGCTCGAACCCCGGTTTTAGATGGACTAATTGCCGAGCGGTTTTAGCAACCCGGAGTTCGAACCATTAGCAAATACTAAACCCAATCCTGATCGTTGGCCAAATCGTGCCACAGGTGTTCAATGTGGAAACCTCTAAAACGAACGGATGTGAAGGAAAGAAGGCAAAGGTAGGAAGAACAGGAATTTATTACTAATTATGTACACAATCAAAGAAACCAAGGGAGAAGGAAAGATACGAAAATAATTACAGAAGGAGAAGAAGACACAGTGCAATTCTAGCTTATCTACACAGGCTTAACTTATTTCCCAGACAGAACAAACAAGACAAACTCACGTACACAAAAGGGGAATGAAGGCAGGAACGAATGGCTGGAAGGAGAGGAAGGTTCAGCTGGACGCTGGGCTGAAGCTTGATCCCGCACGGGACGTTGGGGCTGGAAGTGGACGGCCACCGATTCCACCGCAAACTGGTCCCCGCGTAGCAGCGCGTCGAAGCTGCGCGTCGAAGCTGCGCGTCAAAGCTGCGCGTCAAAGCTGCACACGCGCAGGGGTTGTACAGCGTCGTCTCTCTCTCGGCAGAACCGCAAGCCTGACTTGGTTCAGCGCAATTCAACTCCTTCTCAACTGAACTCTTACGCATCTCTCTCAGTGGGGGCTGATGCAATGGGTTTTATAACCCCACCCTCTTGAGCCATACCCACTCATCCTTGGTTGGTCGGCAAGGGCTTTCCTGGCTCCACCTTCTGATGATGATGGGCGGGCAACACCCTTGTTCGTTGGCTTGACCGCGAGCGTAATGGAGTCAAATGCAGTTGGTAATGTGGTTGGCAATGGAGGTCCTGGGGCAATTGAAAGGGGATTCTACCTTATTTCATTTGGTGCAATGCAGAGTCAACTAATGGAAAACAGAGCCTTAAACTGGAACACATAATAATGATATAACTATTGAGGGATCCTATGGTTCTCTACGTGTGTGCGATGGACTAAATAAAAGGACGACCTTTGACCTTTACACAAATGGAGGTATTTACAGGAATCATTACATTATTTACAGAGGGTGATATTTACAGCAATTACCAACGTGCAGGATTCTCAAATCTGCAACAATATATATATATATTGTTACGGTCCGCGGTTAAGGATGTTGTTTGCCGAGCGGAGGTGCCGCGGCCGAACAGTTTTTCCCCGACTAAACCCGATTCACCCAGACGTTGGCCGTATCGCACCACAGCTATTCAATCAGGGAAAAGACAAAGACGACGGATGTGAAGAAAAGGAATAAAAAGACGAAACAAAGGTTGAAAATACTACTAAATTTATTTAATATTTACAGGCTCAAAATAACCAAGGAGAAGGAAAGATAAGAAAATAATATACAGAAGCTTTTAGAGACACAGGGAAAATACTAGCTTATACCGACTTAATTGACTACCCAGGACAGCACAAACAGAACAAACTCACGTACACGAATGGGGAGCTTGCAGGCAGGAATGGCTAGAGGTGGGTGGCTGGAGGAAGGCACGGAGCTGGCTGGAGTTTGATCCCGCACGGGATGTCGGGCTGGACCTCGACGGCCGCCGATGCCACCGATCCTGTCGTGTGCGTGGGGTAACGGGTCGGAGCTGCTTGGTGGAGCCAAGCCAACGCTGCTGGTGGGGGGTCTGGCGTGACGGGTTCTCTCTCCCTCTCTCACTAACTCCAGGACTCTTTCTTAGTCCAACTCTTCCTCACCACCGACAACTCAACGCAACCCCTCCACTCTACGCAACCACTGACCACCACTGACGACCAACCCAGTTCTGACCAAAAACCACACACTCAGCTCTTGTCATTGCTCATCTCGTAAAAGCTCATCTCCTTTGCACCTCACCACGCAGCTCAGCTCAGCCTTGGACCTTTTTGCAACTCTCTTTTGGTCACTCTTGCGCGCGCGCTTTTATCATGCCTCCGGCGATTAAGCCGCCGGCCTTCAGGACACGCCCATCGGTGTGCTCACCTTGGCCATGGTTGGTCGCGCGACCCTCTGGCTCCGCCCTTGATGACGACGGGCGGGCACGCCTTTCTTCCCCGACCCTGCCTCGTGGCCAATGGCGGCTTTGGAGGGGATGTAATTGCCAAATTGAGGCTTGGCCATTACGAAAGGGGAAATGGAGGTTTTTGGGAATGGGAATGAAGGGAATCTATCTCTTTTACTTGGTGCAATGAAGTGTCATGTTACTGGAAGACAAGGCCTTACTCTAAAACACATAATAAGGATATAAACTACTGAACAAGGGTTTTATCATGTCCTTCAATGTGGTGTTTCATGGAATTAACTACCGGGACGCCCTTTTTACCTTTACACAACTCTGGAGGCAGGAGGGGCCATAATCAACAATGTTACACAGCAATTTCCAATAGAATACACACAATCAAAAACATACAATCCTCATATCCGCAACAATATATATACACACACGTACACACACATGCACACACATACATATATACACATACACACATACACCGCCCCCCCCACCCCCCCACACACATACACACACACATCTTTTTTTTTCTCACAATTCTATCTCTGATTTCCAATTCTTATGTCCAATTACATACACACACACATATTATCCAATACTTCATCCGGATTCATTGCAGCTGCTCTTGTATATGTTTGCTGAGCACACATTACCTTCCAATGTCTTTTTTGCTCAGCATCCCATGCAAGTCTGTGTTAACGTTCATTGGCGGTCTCATCCTGTTCACTCATTATTTAATTCATTTCGGAGAGAACATTTACAAACGCGAGTGGCGACACGTAAAGGATGCTCCACCCTTCTCCCCACGTGCAGAGTACATAATTACCCTCGCCAGAGGAGAGGGTATTGCATTTGAGTCCGTTTGTTTGTCTGTTCGTCTGTCTGTTTGTTTGTCCGCACAGAATAAATATGATTTTCTCTGCAACCGTTGGTCCGATTGACAGAAAAATTTCACCATAGGTGCAACTCCACCTGCATAATTTTTAATGATAATTATGACGTCATCAGTCACGTGGTTCGGCCGCCATATGGGAAAAAACGAAAAACTTTGCACCTCTATATCTCCGAAAGTGCTGTATAGAAAAAATTGAGACATGGTTCATTGTAAAGAACTCTCCGTGGTGGATAAAATATGTTAATGATGATGTCATAGGTTCCTCCATTATGACGTCATAATGCAACAGGTACAAAACTTCATCTGATCAAGATGAAATTTCTTGAGCATAATCTAGGAAAAAATTAGTTTAGAAAAAAAATAATGATGACGTCATTGGTCATGTGGTTCGGTCGCCATATTGGTTTTAACACAAAAGATCGACTGGACAACCCTCCCATCTACTTTCTCAACAATCCTCTCCAAGAATTTCTGTCGCTCAAGCTTTTGGATCTCACTATCTGCCATGATCTTTCTTGGGAAAAATACATTTCCAAGCTGGCCTCCAAAGCCAGTCGCCGACTGGGCATCCTCCGTCGTGCGAAGTCCTTCCTCGGCACACCTGAGCTCCACACCACATACAAGGCTTTCATCCGCAGCTCAATGGAATACTGTTCTCCCCGATTGGGCCGGTGCTCCTGCCTCACACCTAGCTCGGCTTCACGCTGTTGAAACCAAAGCTTCCAGAATCATTGGAATCTCCCGTGATGAAGCTATCTCCGAGGGCCTTTCACTCACTCACCGCAGACAGGTAGGTGGTCTTTCTGTCTTCTACCGACTCCTCTCCGGCCTTGCTCCCCAAGCTCTCTCTGTGCTTTGTCCCCCAAATATTCCTACAGGTCGCACAAGATCTGCCAGCAACCCTCTGATGGTTAAACTGCCGAAATCTCGGCTCTCTGCTCACCTTCACTCTTTCATTCCTCTTTTCTCCCGCTTCTGGAACAAACTCCTACACTCCCTTCAATCCCACTCCTCCCTCCAGGTGTTTAAAACAGCTGTTCACCACCATCTCTTATCTTTCCCCATACAAAACCTTGATCTTTTCTACCCCCACTAATTCACCCCAGATCCTCCTTGTTTGAAATTCCAACTTCTTTCCTAGAAGTCCCGGCAGTGTCCATATGTTTTATACCTCTCCCACCCCCCCCCCCCTTCCCATGCCTCCCCCCCCCACCCCACCCCCCAAAGCCCTCTCCCTCCCACAGATCTCTCGATGTCCCTGCTCTCAGATGTTGTGTTTGTGTTCCTCCCCCTCTCGCCCCATCTTGACTACCGCTCCCCATGTTATATGTTGTATGTGTCGGTTTGTCTTTCTGTGTGATTAATGTTCGCTCTTTCACGAGCATCGATCTTGTATACAAAAAAAAAAAAAAGAAGCCAAAAAACCACTGAAAATACATCCTGGCGAGGGTTTGCAATCTCTGATTGCTCTTTTTCTTGATGCAACTTGTTATTGTGACTACGTCTAAAGAATGAAACATTCCGACGATATAAAGAATACAGTTCAAATGGAAAACTCCCTTGGGAAAAAGTATTTTGGGCGGTGTATAAGAACAATACATTGCACCTTTGTGTCCCATGAAAACCAAAGTTACTATTTTAGTTACAGCATACAAAATGATATTTGTTAAATTAAAGATTTCAAATAAACTTATTTAAAGTGTTGAAGGAGCTGCGCTCCAACGCGAGTCGAAAGAATTGACGCGACCAAAGACGGAATTCGTCCGAGTTGCTTTATTGAAACAAAACAGCTCAGGTATTCTGAAAAGCCCGTTTATCGGGCAGCAATATATATACACATTTATGCCGGGGCGTTTGCCCTGGAAAGGCGAGAGCGGGCATGCCCGGACGCTCTGGGCGAGCCCTGGAAAGGCGAGTCTGGACATGCCCGGGCGTCCTGGACGCGCCCTGGCCGCGTCCTGGCAGGTGCAAGGCGATTGTGTACATTCAGCGGGAACCGCTTCAGTGTACCCGTGGACATAACGTATAAAATAAGAACGAAAAAATATCTGTAAGCAATCTCCTGTCTGTGTTTATTTATTTATTTTACACTTGTGAATTACATGTTCATGTACACGTGAAATAGAGTTTGTTTATCAATCCTGAATGTGAGAACACGATTCAGCCTTCAAAACTCGTGCGGAAAAAAAACAACATCGATGGAATAAATGGTGTGTTTAAACAAGATTACCTCTACTTCCATATAATAATGATGAATGAAATTAGAACGAAGAAATATCTGTCGGCAATTTCCCATATGTGGTGATACGTGAACGAAGCTGTGCCCCTCTCCCCACATTATTATGACAATGTAGAAATTTATTATTTCATCATGACGCCATGTCATCAAATGTAAAAGTCCGGCACAAATTTTTAATATGTCTTGGCATTTTCCCATCTGTTATTTTCGGTGGTGTATGACAGACCGTGCTGCGAATTTCTAAAATGTCTCAGCGATTTCCCGTGTGTGCGTGAATTTTCTAAATTATTGCTGACACCAAGTCTAAAACCATCTATAAAAATGAAATCAGATGGTGAAGATTAAGGCGTAAGCGAGTGTCAATGGCCTTCTATGTTACAGGCCTTTGAAAATTCAATTCATTCTATAAACGGTAACTTTAATCGAATTTTCTTTCCGTTTTTTTTCAACCGAGTCTAAACCCATGTTAGCAACTGTGAAAAATGAAATGAGATATCGAATTAGAGTTGAAATAAAACTGTGAGAGAGAGCACGACACCACGGGCCTAACAAAAGAGGCCTCATAGCTATGCGAGTAAACAAAATGGTGGATATTTGTTTTTGAAGCCTCTTCCAGAATGGGTGGAGCTACTCTGTCAACGGACGAAGCCACTCCCCCGGACAGACAGACAGAATCACCTATGGAGAATATATATATATATATATATATATATATATATATATATATATATATATATATATATATATATATATATATATATATATATATATATATATATATATATATATACTAGCTGAATGCACCCAGTGTTGCCCAGGTTCTTTTTGAATGAATTTAATCTTCTGTACATAGGTCTGACATGAGCCCAGTATCAGATAGTGCTCAACGATCTTCTGTTGGGCCCCGCGACAGAGAATTTTGAAAGCATGTGTTGCAATCAGTCAGATATTCCTATTAAGTGCATAAGTTGTACTTCAAGAGAATTTTGAAAGAAGAAGAAGATTTATTGCGAAATGGGCCCAGCCCGGCCGAGGCTACCTCGACCGGCCTTGCCACCCAGCCTATAACCTTCCCGGGGTCCGTCCCGACATTTTTTGTTTCAGAGGTTTCCTCCTATCTTTCACCGTTCAGGAGATTAGCGCATGCAGACAAAGAAAAAACAAACAAACAAACAAGAAGACGTCATGCGGAGCACGATACTTGCAAAATCCGCCCCCCCACCCCCAAGAAAAAAAAATTCCATTGATACAGCAAATTGTCCATTTCATCAAGATTAACCCCCGCTAACCATTGGCTAACCCCCGCTGTAGTGGGGAAAATGGCCTTAAAACGATCATTCATCAAGATTAAAATTGACAATCTTGATCAAAGCTCGGGTCAACAGGAAGAAAAGTGACGATTTTTCAAATGAAAAATGATTATTTTGTAAGGTTGACCTTGAGTTGACCTTTGACCTTTTTACCTCAAAAATAGTTAGCTTCCCTATTTAGTGACTCAATGTGCAAATGCTGTTCAATTTTCAAGTCAATCAGATGAAAATTGAGGATTTATAAAACTTGGCCTACTCTTCCAGAATGTTGGACTTGGCCTATGTATAAAACTTGGCCTATGTTGACCTCAAAAATAGTTGGTGGTTGAATTCAGTGACCATATATGTAAATCCTCTTAGAATTTCAAGTCGATCAAATGAAAATTGGTGATTTTAGAAATTCGGCCTATGTTGACCTTTTGGCCTATGTTCACCTAAGATATAATTTGTGGTTGAATTCAGTGACCAGATATGCAAGTCATCTTCAAATTTCAAGTCAATTGGATGAAAATTGAGGATTTTAGAAATTTGGCCTATGTTGACCTTTTGGCCTATGTTGACCTCAAATATACTTGATGGTTGAATTCAGTGACCAGATATGCAAGTCCTCTTCAAATTTCAAGTCAATCGGATGAAAATTGAGGATTTTAGAAATTTGGCAAAGTTGGTGACCTTTGGCCTATGTTGACCTTTTGACCTTTTGACCCCAAAAACAATAGGCTTCTCAATTGGGACGACCTATACAACTTGGTGAAGTTTCGTGACGATCAGTTTAGAATTGTGACCTGTAGGCCGGTGACAAACAAACAAACAGACAGAACCACGAACGGAACCGACCAATATACTTGAAAAATCTTTGATTTTGCAAGTAACAAGAAAAAAACATGCATAGCACGATACTCACAAAATCCAAATGCAGAATAGTTGCAATGGAAACAGCAATTTGGCCTTTTTGAAAATTCGACCGATCAAGTGTTTTACATGAATGGATGTAACGCATAACAAATTTGCCTGATAAACTTTCAAACCATAGCCCAATGGGTGTTTTGCATTTTTCAGATGGCCTTGACCTTTGACTAATCTTGACCAACATTTACACACATATACTACGCATAGATACAAATAAGTTGTGCAAGTCTCAGTTTGATATCTTGAAAACGTTTTGAGATATAGCAATGAAAAAATCACAAAAACTCCCTTTTGATTATAATTCGGTGAAACTGTGGACATGGAGACGTCAAAAAAAATCGATTTCGTTCTGATTTTTCGATAATCAATCCAGAGACCCCATATGTAAACCCTATTCAAATTTCGAGTCAATCAGATGAAAATTGATGATTTTATGTGACCTTGACCAGATGATCTCAAACAATAGGTTTTTAGCCTTTGACTTGCTCTACCAGGTTACGTTTCATGAAGATCGATTGAGAATTGTGACCTGTAAGTAGTTGATTGACTTTTCCTTGTCATGGTTTAAGGCTCGTAATGGAGCTCGTTTTATACATGGTCTAAGGCTCATTACTCCTTGCTTACAAACAATTCACGAGCAACTTCCTGAGCAATTAACAGCTCCCTTATATTACACCTATTATTACCTCCGCCACCAAAGGTGGATGGAGATTATGTTTTCACCCCTGTCTGTTTTTTGTTCGTTTGTGAACAAGATATCTCAAAAAGTTATGGACGGATTCGGACGAAATTTGGCAGAGATGTAGCACATGTCACAAGGGCAAAATGATTAGATTTTGGTGAAGATCCGGATTCGGATCCGGCGACTAGAATTTTTTCAATGATTCTTCGCCATTGAGAGACAGGGCCAAAAACGATAAATAGCACAATATCTCAAAACGTTATGGACGGATTTGGACGAAACTTGGTGGACCGGTTGTGTGTCTGACAAGGACGATTCGATTTGATTTTGGTGAAGGTCTGATTATTATGGATTCGGATATGAAAATTATTTATTTTTTAAAGTGATTCTTCACCATGGAAGATAGGGCCAAAAACTATACATTGCGGGATATCTCAAAAGGTTATGGATGGATTTGGACGAAACTTGGTGGACAAGTTGTGTGTGTGACAAGGAAGAATCGATTTGATTTAGGTGAAGACCTGAATATGGATTCGGATATGATAATTATTTAATTATTTAAGTGATTCTTCACCATTGGGAGATAGGGCCAAAAACGATACGTAGCAGGATATCTCATAAAGTTGTGGACGGATTCGGACGAAATTTGGCAGAGATGTAGCACATGTCACAAGGGCAAAATGATTAGATTTTGGTGAAGATCCGGATTCGGATCCGGCGACTAGAATTTTTTCAATGATTCTTCGCCATTGAGAGACAGGGCCAAAAACGATAAATAGCACAATATCTCAAAACGTTATGGACGGATTTGGACGAAACTTGGTGGACCGGTTGTGTGTCTGACAAGGACGATTCGATTTGATTTTGGTGAAGGTCTGATTATGGATTCGGATATGAAAATTATTTATTTTTTAAAGTGATTCTTCACCTTGGAAGATAGGGCCAAAAACGATACATTTTTTTTTTTTTTGTATACAGAGTCGAGGCTCGTGAAAGAGCTAACATTTATCAAACAAACAAGCAAACAAAGTATATAAAAAAGGGAGCGGTCGACAAGATGGGGAGAGAAGGGGAGGAAGCACACAAACACAACATTTGAGAGCAGGGACATCGGGAGATGTGTGGGAGGGAGAGGGCCTGGGGGGAGGCAGGATAGGTATAAAACGCAAGGACACCAAGGACTTCCAGGAAAGAAGTCGGCACCTCAAAAAAGTGGATTTGGGTGTGAAATTAGCGGGGGTAGAAAAGATCAAGGTTTTGGATTGGGGAAGATAAGAGATGGTGGTGAACAGCCGATTTAAAGACCTGGAGGGAGGAGTGGGATTGAAGAGAGTGAGGGAGTTTGTTCCAGAGGCGGGAGAAAAGAGGAATGAAGGAGTGAAGGTGAGCAGAGAGTCTTGATTTTGTCAGTTTAACCATAAGAGGGTTGCAGGCAGATCTTGTGCGACCTGCAGGAGTATTTGGGGGACAGAGCACAGACAGAGCTGGGGGGCTAGGCCAGTGAGGAGTCGGTCGAAGACAGAAAGACAACCAACCTGCCTGCAGTGAGTGAGTGAAAGGCCCTCAGAGATAGCGTCATCGCGGGAGATTCCAATGATTCTGAACGCTTTGGTTTCAACAGCGTGAAGACGAGCACCAGCCCAGAGGGGAGAGCAGTACTCCATTGAGCTGCGGATGAAAGCCTTGTATGTGGTGAGGAGCTCAGGTGTGCCAAGGAAGGACTTCGCATGACGGAGGATGCCCAGTCGGCGACTGGCTTTGGAGGCCAGCTTGGAAATGTGGTTTTCCCAGGAAAGATCATGGCAGATAGTGAGACCCAAAAGCTTGAGTGACAGAACTTCTTGGAGAGGATTATTCAGAAAGTAGATGGGAGGGTTGTCCAGTCGGTCTTTTTGGAGAGACACCGTAAGAGTGTGAGATTTGTCAGGATTGAAAGACATGTTCCACTTGTTTGCCCAGTCTGTGATTTTGTCCAGGTCTGCAGAGAGTGAGGAGGCTGCAGACTGCCGATCTGAGGGATGAGGAATGGAGCGGCAGAGAGTGGAGACATCAGCAAAGAGATAGAGAGGATTTTCAAGAGAGTCAGAGAGATCATTGATGAAGACCAGAAAAAGCACAGGGCCCAGAACACTGCCTTGGGGAACTCCAGCCTGAACAGGAAGAGGAGATGAGAGAAACCCATTCAGGGCCACACGTTGACTACGACGAGAGAGGAAGTCCGCCAGCCATGCGTGGAGATTTCCATGGATACCAAAGGAGGAGAGTTTGGTGAGCAGAGCGGGGTGCCAGACCGTATCGAAGGCACGTGATATGTCGAGGGAGACTGCTCTAATTTCCTGTTTGGCATTGAGGACCTCCATCCATTGTTGAGACAGCAGAAGCAGCATGTCCAGAGTAGAGTGACCTGGTCTGAAACCAAATTGATGATCAGAGATCAAGCCATTGGAGAAGAGGAAAGATTTCATATCCGAAGCAATGATGGATTCCATGACTTTGCTGATAATTGGGAGAAGGCTGATTGGTCTGTAGTTGCTAGGATCTGTTTTTGCACCTTTTTTGTGCAAAGCGGTGATGTTGGCTGATTTCCAAGCAGATGGCAGTTGACCTTGAGCAAAAGAGAGGGTGAAGAGAACAGAGAGATGGAGTGAAAGAGTGGAAGAACAGGATTTTAGGACCCGTGGGCTGATGCCGTCAGGTCCAGTTGCAGAATCAGAGTCGAGGGTTGACAGAAACTTTTCCACCTTGTCAGGAGGAAAGGACACGGAGTCCAGGAGCAGCTGGGTACGACTGGGTACGGTGGGTACAGAGAGGGATGGGTTTGGGACACAAGATTTAGAGGCAAACACAGAGTTGAGGCATTCAGCTTTTTCACGTGCGAAGTCAGCTGTGTAGCTGTTTGAGGTAAGGGAGGGGATGGAGGGGAAACAAACACCAGAAACAGATTTGACCAGACGCCACCAGGATTTGGAAGAGGGAGACAGATAAGAGAGTTCGGTCTTGAGAACGGAGAGATATTGTTTCCTGGCTCTCCTGAGGGTGGACACACACTTGTTTCGGGCTTTGTGCAAGGAAATGAGATTTCCTTCCGTTGGATTTGCTTTCCAGGAGACGAAGGCAAGTTGTTTCTGGGCAACAGACTCACCACAAGATTCCGTGTACCATGGACGGGAGGAATGGTATGACAACTGAAGACGAGATGGGATAAATCTGTGCATGAGAGAGAGCAATTTACTTTGGAAGAATTCCCAGGATGAGTTGATGTCAGAGGTGGTAGAGATGGGAGACCAGTCCAGATGATTGATGGCTGCTTGAAGACCGTGCCAGTTGGCCTGAGTGAAATGCCAGACTCGTCGACGCTGAGGAGGCTCTCTGAGAATGGTCAGAGAGATGTCCAGTTTAACAAGCACATGATCAGATGAGCCGATTGGAGCAGAAGAAGAGCAGCAGACATTTTCAGTGAAGTTAGTCATAACCAAGTCCAGAAGAGAAGATGCTCCGTTGACTGAGATCCGGGTCGGGAAATTGACAGATTGTGTCAGTCCCAGTGAGTCGCAGAAGTCCTTTGCTGAGGAGCCATGGCTGGTGAGAGAGGTACCCACACCCAGCCAACTGTCATGGTGACAATTGAAATCACCACATATGAGGAAGAGAGAGTTGGGATGAGTAGATAGAAGTTGGTCCATATTATCAGACAGAGAGATGTAGAAGGAGTCATCACTGATTGGTGGACGGTACAACACACACATGAACAAGAGGTGGGAGCGAAGGGGAAGCCGTAGCCAGAGGTATTCCTGGGGGTGAGGTGGAGAGAGTGCAGTGCAGGGCGAGTGAGGAAGAGAGTTTTTGATAAAGATAGCAACCTCATCTCCAGGACGAGGCTCAGGTCTATCATACCCGGGAGAGATACTAAGGAATCAGAGACACCATGACGGAGGAAAGTTTCTGTTAAGCAGATCACGTCTGGTTTGTCAGAAGCAACCTGAATGGAGATATCAGTTAAGTTTGAACGAAGGCCCCGGATGTTTGAGGTCCATACCGTTAATGAAGAGGAAGGGTGAGCATCGGATACAGAACAGGGGGAAGGAGGAGTAGGGTAAGATGTGGAAGAGGTGGAAGAGGTAGGGAGAGCTGTTGAAGGTGTGTCAGAGATTTCAGAATAGCTCGGAGAAAGGGATGGATGGGGCGGACAAAAGGTTTGATGGTGATTGGGTGAGGCACAATGAGGTGTTATATGAGGAGGGCGATAAGCTAGGCAGAAGGTTGGGGGAGATGGAGGTGAGAGTTGGAAGGGGGAAGAAGCGGGGAGGACGCTTTGAGGAGGGGGAGTGAGAGGGAGGAAATTGAGAAGAAATGAGGGTGGAGAGATTTGAAGGGGAGGGGCGAGGGGGGAGTTTAGGAGGGAAGGGACAAGGGGAGGGATTTGAACGGGATGGGATATGGGGGAGATTTGGAGGGGAGGGGTGAGGGGGGAGTCTAGGAGGGGAGGGGCGAGGGGGAGTCTTGGAGGGGAGGGGTGTGGGGGGAGTTTAGGAGGGAAGGGGCAAGGGGGGAGATTTGAAAGGGATGGGTGATGGGGAGGATTTGGAGGGGAGGGGCAAGGGGGAAGATTTGAAAGGGATGGGTGATGGGGAAGATTTGGAGGGGAGGGGTGATGGGGAAGATTTGGAGGGGAGGGGTGAGATTGGATTTTAGAAAGTGTACGATTAATGGGAAACGAACATTTATTGCAAAATGAGTTTCTTGTGACCTTCAAGTCAAAAATACGTTTAAGGACGCTGGAGGGAGGATGGAGTGCAGGAGAGTTTCGGGAATGTAGAAAAGAGGCACTGTAAGAGATGGAATTTTTTTGGGGGATGAAAAGATTTGGTGAGCAAGTCGAAAGCAACCTTTTGAAGAAGAAGAAGAAAAAGGTGTTATAATATACGACGGAATACAGAACTTTAGGGGAAAGTGTAAACATTTTAAAGTTTAACAGTGAAAACTATCTGGGGAAATGGGGGAGAAACACGTGGTCGAAGAACGAACGAACGAATAAGAACGAATAAACGAATGAGAACAACGAATAAGAACTGAGAAGGAAATGTTTTTTGGGGTTTTTTTTTTGGTTTTTTTCGTTGAGATTTTAAACAAGGAAGTAGGCTATGGGGTGAAAAGACTGGGAAAACCAGAGAACGAAAGTTATTGGAGCACAAACGACGGACCGCTGAGAGAAAAACAAAGCATCAAGGATATAGCAGGATATATCAAAAAGTTAAGGATGGATTTGGACAAAACATGTTGGACAGGTTGTGTGTGTGACAAGGAAGAATCAATTCGATTTTGGTGAAGATCCGGATCCGGATCCAACTCGTAGAATTATTTTAGTGATTCTTCACCATTGAGTCATAATTATGGCTAACCAAGTGGAGGTTTGCTCTCTACTGAGTGCCGTTCTAGTTACAAATGGCTTATTGCCATATAAAGGATCTCAAGTTGACCTTTTAGTGCGTCCTTTTACCTCACAGTACATCTTACACCTATGTTTTAAATACACATTTAAAACATCGAGCAAAAAAGATATCAAGAAAATTATCGAGGCTCATGGAGAAGCGAAATATTAAAGGGCAAGAGGTTTATAAACTATCAAAAGGTGTGAAATCGAGATATGTACGTGACATGGAGAAAAGGAAGAAAAAAAAAAACTCTTCATATTATGAATGCTACTCGCCAAGAATAATTATCCTGCTATTAAATGTAAAAACAACTACAGTGCGTCGTAAGTGATGCTCTGATCGGAATGCAAAAAAGGGAGGAAGAAGAATTGACATATCCCCACCCATGTTTTGCAAGTCCTCACGCAAGACTTACGTGATTAGGTCACTGTGGCTTTGCGTGTTGTCATTGGCCGGACGTAATGCCGTCATTACGTGTCTTCCTGTTTCGTTAGTCCCAAAAGCCGTTTTGAGTTGATATTATCTCGCACCGAGTTCGCTTGTTCCTCTGAAATAAAAAAAATACTACTGTAACCCTGATAGTCACCATTTTTAGGAGTACAGTAGAAGGGGGATCAGTCACTCAGTCACTGTCATGTGCGCGGTCACCTGAGCGCAGCTTGTTATTCATTTGGATTCTTCAAGTCAACTTCGCGTTTCCTCTTCTGTTGGATTGTATCTTCCATTCTGATTGCTGCCCACCTTGTTCGTGACATGTCTAACGTGCTGAAGAAGATCTCCTGGTCCAGCAGAGACCACAATGGACACGGAGGGGAGCGCTCGCCTCTGCTGCCGGTAGGTAAAGGCTTGTCCAGCCAGGTGGCATATACTGTGCACACACCGAATGTTATTATTTACTTTGTGCCCAACTCTGTCGTTTATAGTCTTGCCTGTTACGTTAGTGTTACCGATATGATGGGAGAGGCGATTGTCAACGGTGTTCGTGTTCCTGTGTAAATCCACGCACATTTCCCTCGATGTAGATCGTTTATTCTCAGATCTACTGTAATCTATATCCCCTGGCCGAAATCATCGGCGTGTTCCTTTAGCAAACGGCTCGCTTGATTCAAAGCGTTCAAGCAAGCGCCCCAACGGAACGGGGTGCTCGTCACCGCTTAACAACATGGCGGTCTCCATGGAAACATTGCTGTCTGTGTGTCAGGTTTTGATGTTTGGGTTGAAAGATGGAGCAAGTACAGCAACAGAACTATCAGCGGACCGTCGTGGCAAAGTAGGACCACTGGTGTCCTCATTCAAGGGGTTATTGGCCTGCGAGGGAGGAATGGTCTTCCGAATGAAGGTGAACGCAGAATGTAGGATCTCGGTTCTTCACAATGCGACACAATAGTACCTGGTTCCCAAACATCAGATTTCTGATTCTGAACAAGCACAAACTGGCCTGGATGCAGACGTGTATATTCACGTGCACGTGCCAGTCATGGTAAAACCTCTGATATCGCTGACGATCTACAAGCCCATTATGGACAGCATTAGAGGGGTCCACGGTGTTCACAAAACGGGTACATACAATAGATTTAAACTTCCTGCTCATGAGCAATCGTGCTGGACTATCCAGTATGTGACCAATCCACGTTGGACGCCAAGTGAGGAGGCCAAGTCTGCAGTCAGTACCTGTATGTACACTTATTCAGGGTCTATTTGATAGTTTCTATGTTACGCTCAATAAGACCATTGGACCTGGCATACAGGGGATCAAAATTCCATACTTTTGCAAAGGCTCGCAACTCAGTACTATCAAAATGTCCACCATTATCACTCATGAGGGAGTAAGGTATGCCAAAACCTCGGAATATACTGAATAACAACACGGTTTGGGCACGGATCAGGAAGTTGTCGTACAACATGAAACTTTGAACAGTAATCGCACAGGATTGATCATTGTGCACCAACAGATTAGTATAAATCAGCAGTGAGCGTGCTCCATGGCCTTAACTTGGAGCAAATGCTCCGAAACCCATGACGAACAATCCAAACGGAAGATGCTGGAAACCGTATCGGTTTGATGGGATCTGAAATGTAAACAGACGCTGACTATCAGCATGAAATTTTGACAGCCCAGTAGCAAGACTTGGCATCGAGCTGAAAGAAGTATTTAGCTCCAGCAAAACGATGATTTAGGCCTCAGCCACGCTGGATCGTACGATTTCTGGATCATGCGATTGATGGCAATCTGGCCGAGGTACGACCGATCGTCAATGTTTGCTATGCTCTGCATTTGCGATCGCAAACAGCGATTGGTCTTGGGGGTCATCGTACGATTGGTGGTACGCGTGGTTGTGCGATCACCAACGATTGGAGAAGATCGATCGCAAGATCAATCGTAGGTAATCGTGTGAATAGTGGTGGCGATCAGCGACCAATCGTTCGGTCAATCGTGGCGACTTGCGACCGCTCGGACAATCAATCGTGGCGACCTGCGAACGCTCGCACTACCGATCATGAGGTTGAACGACAGGTGGCAGCACCAATCGTCAGGTGGCAGGACCAGTAGCATGACCAATCGTGCGACTACTTGACCCGCGATCATGCACGACTGGTGGTGCGTCCATGCGCGACTGGTGGTACGACCATGTAAGACCTGTCTGCGACCTCTTACGATTTGGAATCGCAGGTCAGAAGTTTTGAACATGACCATCGTCCTTGCTGCGACTGATTTTGCTCTGGCGATCACCCACGACCCAGTGCCGGATTAAGCCTCGGTTAAGGCACATGAAGATTAAGCCTAAGTCCCGAAGGCACATTTTGAAATTTTAGAGAATGGCCTGAACAATTTAAATTAGATCTCGGGCTCATGGAAATGGACCCCAGACAAAAGATAAACTGATTCATGAACAAAATATTTAATACAAAAAAAGACAAATATTTTATGTGAAAAGAAACTACTTTCAAACTAGTTTAGTCCATACAATTTGCAGTGTATGAATATATGCATGACAAAACACGTACAGATTTGGCACTTTGCTTTACAGTTTACTAGACCTTAGATTGTAACCTTGCGCGCATTTACAACTTTTTGTGGCCCGAATTTTTGGCTGGCCCGAAGGCACATGCCTTGTCTGCCTAATGGTTAATCCGGCACTGCCACGACCTCTGCGACCAGTCGTGCGCTCTTTATACGATTTGCCCGCGATTCACAAAATTTTCGGTCGCAGCTAGGTCGTAACCTGGTCACAGGCCTGGTGTGACTGGGGCTTTAACTCTTCAGTTGTTGGGGTTCTGTGATGTTGGTGGATCAAAGCTCGGTTTAGGTGACGAGGATCTCGGCAGACAGGAATGCCATTATCCTTCTTTGTGCCGTATGTTAATACAACAACATGCATTTTAAAGGCCATTTTCCCTGCTAGAGCGGGGGTTAGCCTTGCGGTCCCCATGACAATCTTCTCCATTTTGCCCTATTTTCTGCATCTCTCCTTGTTAACCCCCTTGCCCGCATTTCTTCTTCCACCATCTTTAGCCAAGTCTTTCTCGGTCTTCCCCGTCCTCTGCTTCCTTCTACATTCATTTCCATCACTCTTCTCAACCAATCACTTTCATCCTTCCTCAACACATGACCAAACCATCTCAACCTGTTCCTCTTCACAGCATCAATCACAGGCTCTATTCCCATCATCTTTCGCAATTCATCATTTGTCTTCCTCTCTCTCAACGATACTCCACACATCCACCGAACCATTCGCATTTCCACCCTTTCCAACCGTCGTTACTGCTCTACGTTCATTACCCATGTCTCGCTCCCATAAATCATAACACTTCTCACACATGCAGCATACACCTTTCCCTTCAGCTTCAACGACACTCCCCTCATCATCAGCACGCCACTCAGTTCCCGAAACTTCTTCCATGCACATCTCACTCGAGCAACCGTTGCCGAGTCTGATCCACCTTCTCCATTCAGCATGTCTCCGAGGTAGCAAAATGTTTTCACACCTTCCAGCTTCATGCCGTCTCCAAGATCCAACTCAACATTTCCTCCATCTGCAGCTCCCTCTGTGCACACCTTACATTTGAATGTAGCTGCCACACTGGTTAATGACCCTCTCAGACCACTACATTTTTGATGAACCCACTCAGCACACATTGTACATTGAATGGAGTTCACTCCGACACCCTTCCTACACACAGCACAGGGCCACTTCCCAGTTCTTTCCACCTCACCACATGCTTTACCACTTGCCATCACCTTCGTCTTTCCGATATTCACCTTCAGACCTTTTGTCTCCATACATTCCTTCCACGTGTTCATCTTTTCCTTCAGTCCATCCATACTTTCCGCAATCAACACCAGATCATCTGCATACAACAACTCCCACGGTAAACCCTCCTTTACGTTCTGAGCCAGCACCTCCATCACAGCTACAAATAGTAGTGGACTTAGTACCGACCCCTGATGCACTCCCACCTTCACCTCAAACTCACCACTGTTCCCGTCCTTCGTCCTTACAGCTGTGTGGACGTTTTGTGTGGACCTTACAGCTGTGTGGACGTCCTTACAGCTGTGTGGCACTCTTTTGTACATTGCCATCACTACTCTGATCAACCATTCCTCCACTCCTAACTTCCTCAATGCCCATGTCAATACTTTGCGTGGTACCCTATCGAATGTTTTCTCCAGATCAACAAACCCAAGAAACAACTTCTTCCTCTTCTCCATGTACTTCTCCTGCAACTGCCTCACAATGAAAAGCGCGTCTGTCGTTCCTCTTCCTGGCATGAATCCAAACTACATTTCGTCGATCTTCACTTTCTTCCTTATCCTCCTCTCCAACACCCTTTCCAATACCTTCATTCCATGCTCCAATAACTTTATCGCTCGGTACGAGCCACACTCCAGAGGGTCACCTTTCCCCTTGTATAGAGGGACGAGGGTACTCAGTTCCCAATCCACTGGAATGCGGCCTTCTTTCACCACCAGATTACGGATCTCTGTCATTCTCTTCACACCCCAACTTCCTGCTGCCTTCAACATATCTCCCACAACTCCCGTCGGCCCTCCCGCTTTTCTACCCTTCATTGCTTTTATCGCTTCCTCAACTTCCTTCTCAGTTATCTTCTCTGCCGGTCCTAAAACAGGGTTACTCTCTATGTTGCCATCCCATTCATTCTCTGTATTCAACAGCATTTCCATATATCTTTTCCATCTTCCTTTAATTCCATCTGGGTCGACAACGATTTGTCCCACTTCATCCTTCAAGCAACGGGAGGAGGCGTGGGAAGGGGGTTCCAGCCCAGGATGGGGGAAGATAAGAGATGGTGGTGAACAGCTGTTTTAAAGACCTGGAGGGTGGAGTGGGATTGAAGAGAGTGAAGGAGTTTGTTCCAGAGGCGGGAGAAAAGAGGAATGAAGGAGTGAAGGTGAGCAGAGAGTCTTGATTTTGGCAGTTTAACCATAAGAGGGTTGCAGGCAGATCTTGTGCGACCTGTAGGAATATTTTGGGGACAGAGCCCAGAGAGAGCTAAAGGGCAAGGCCAGAGAGGAGTCGGTAGAAGACCACCAACCTGTCTGCGGTGAGTGAGTGAGAGGCCCTTGGAGTTAGCTTCATCGCGGGAGATTCCAATGATTCTGAATGCTTTGGTTTCAACAGCGTGAAGACTAGCTAGGTGTGAGGCAGGAGCACCAGCCCAGAGGGGAGAGCAGTATTCCATTGAGCTGCGGATGAAAGCCTTGTATGTGGTGAGGAGCTCAGGTGTGCCAAGGAAGGACTTCGCACGACGGAGGATGCCCAGTCGGCGACTGGCTTTGGAGGCCAGATTTGAAATGTGGTTTTCCCAGGAAAGATCATGGCAGATAGTGAGACCCAAAAGCTTGAGTGACTGAACTTCTTGGAGAGGATTATTCAGAAAGTGGATGGGAAGGTTGTCCAGTCGGTCTTTTTGGAGAGACATCGTAAGAGTGTGAGATTTGTCAGGATTGAAAGACATGTTCCACTTGTTTGCCCAGTCTGTGATTTTGTCCAGGTCTGCAGAGAGTGAGGAGGCTGCAGACTGCCCATCTGAGGGATAAAGAATGGAGCGACAGAGAGTAGAGTCATCAGCAAAGAGATAGAGAGGATTTTCAAGAGAGTCAGAGAGATCATTGATGAAGACCAGAAAAAGCACAGGGCCCAGAACACTGCCTTGGGGAACTCCAGCCTGAACAGGAAGAGGAGATGAGAGAAACCCATTCAGGGCCACATGTTGACTACGACTAGAGAGGAAGTCCGCCAGCCATGCGTGGAGATTTCCATGGATACCAAAAGAGGAGAGTTTGGTGAGCAGAGCGGGGTGCCAGACCGTATCGAAGGCATGTGATATGTCAAGGGAGACAGCTCTAATTTCCTGTTTGGCATTGAGGACCTCCATCCATTGTTGTGAAAGCAGAAGCAGCATGTCCAGAGTAGAGTGTCCAGATCTGAAACCAAATTGATGATCAGAGATCAAGCCATTGGAGAAGAGGAAAGATTTCATATCTGAAGCAATGATGGATTCCATGACTTTGCTGATAATTGGGAGAAGGCTGATTGGTCTGTAGTTGCTAGGATCTGTTTTTGCACCTTTTTTGTGCAAAGCGGTGATGTTGGCAGATTTCCAAGCAGATGGAAGATGACCTTGAGCAAAAGAGAGGGTGAAGCACATGTCATTTTAACTCGATAATGGCAAACTTCCCTTGGTTGGAACAGCCTGGCAAATATGAAAACAAATAATGGAAATGTTCTTTGATATATACTGGGATTACAGAAAGACTTTAAAGTCTCATTTTCCATTGTGTGGCCACTTGAGATGAAGATAATTCTGTAAAACTGGTGACGGATCAGATTGTGGAAACATTTAACCAAGGCCACATGGTGTAAGGATCATGCCATATGTTTCAGAGAGTAGTCTACGTACCAGAGTTCCTCCTTGGTCGTCCCTCTGCTGGCAGTCTATTCCATCCTCAAGCTGTTTCAGCAACTCACGTTCGGCCGCTGTTCGTGATTCCTCGATGGACACCTGTGTGATGCCTCGCCCTCTCCCTTCCACACATCTCCCTGCTCTCAAATGTTGTGTTTGTGTGCTTCCCCTTCTCTCCCCATCTTGTTTTCCGCTCCCTCTTTTTGTGTGTTTTGTTTGTCTGGTTGATTTGTTTGTGAAGTAAATGTTAGCTCTTTCACGAGCCTCGATTCAGTATACAAAAAAAAAAAAAAAAAAAAAAAAAAAAATAACTCACCCCCATCACATCACACCTCTCTTTTGCTATCTGCTTTGCAATCCTGAATACTGCTTTCTGACCCTCTTCCGAATCCAAGCGTTCTCCGAACATTTTCCTACATGCCTCCTGCGCCTTTGCTACCTCTTTCTTTGCAGCCTTCCTGGCTGCCTTATAACTTTCATGCTCTGCTGTTTCTGCTCCCGTACCCTTCGCCTTCTGCCACTCCTTGAACTTCTTCCTCTTCTCGTCAATCCTCTTTCCAACTTCATCATCCCACCACCATGTTTCCGAGTGCCTCGGTGGTCCTTTTGTCCATCCACATACCTCACCAACGGCTCCCAACAGACTAGCTTTCATCGACATCCAACCACTTTCAAGCTCAACCACATCATCCTCGACCCGACTCAGCCTCTCTTTTAATGCCTCCCTTACTGTCACCTCTTTCAACCTCCACACCTTCATTCTCGGTTGGTACTTCACCCGCCGAGCTCTCCTCGCACCTTTCACCCTTACGTCGCAGACAACCAAGTGGTGCTGTGAAACAGCCTCCTCCCCTGGGATCACCTTTGTGTCCCGGAGGTGCCCCCTATCTCGCCTACGCACCATCAGGTAGTCAACGGTTGTCGTCGACCCACCTGACGTGTATGTAACAAGCTTATTATCCTCTTTCTGGAACTGAGTATTACAAATCAACAAATCAGCTCCATCAGCAAACTCCAAAATCCTTTCACCTTCTCCATTTCTCACACCATATCCGTAACCCCCATGAACTCCGTCAAAACCATCCATACTCCTTCCCACATGTCCATTTAGGTCTCCTCCTACCACAACAACTTCCTCATCTTTCACGTTTTCCATCAGCTTCTCTATCGCACACCAGAACTTGTCCTTTTCTTCATCGCTTTGACCAACCTGCGGAGCATATCCCGAGATGACGTTCACCAAGAGCTTTCCAATCATCATTTTCACCATCATCAACCTATCACTCACTCTCGTCACACTCACCACACTGTCGACAAACTCCTCAGAAAACAGGACACCAACACCATTCACGCTCTCTGGGCACCCTTGCCACACAAACTTGTATTTCTGTCCTTGCCTACCCTTCACCATTCTCACACCACTTCCCTTCCATCTCGTCTCTTGCACACAACATATGTCCACTCTTCTTCTGACCAATACTTCCACCACTTCTCCTGATCTCCCTGTCATTGTCCCTACATTCCATGTCCCAAACCTCAGAAACCGATCTCCACTTCGGGCTGTACCCTGCCCATATGTAGTTGTAATTGTCATGGTTCTCTTTTTGAGGCAATGTTTTTATAGCCGGATGCCCTTCCTGACGCCAACCCTCTTAGTCGTCTTTTACGACACGCAGGGATACGGTGTACCTATTCTTATCCAGGGTACACACCGGGAAACATTTAAAACATGGAAATTCCGGGGGGTGGGGGGGGGGGGGGGAGGCGTCAAGGGAAAGATAAAATGAAAATAAACCCCTTCAGCCGGCACTTAGCTTGGCGTCCCAAAGAGTACTTTCAGGAGCTTGGCGGCTGTTGAAACTGGGGTAGCCACTCATGCGGGAAGTGGTCCAAAATGGCGGTGTAGAACACCGCGCGTCGAAAACACAACAAGCGTGTGAGGCGAGCAGATTAGACGGCCTCCTTTCGATTCTCTACTGTCAAGTCCAATGCGGCCTTCAGCTTCCAAGAGCCCAGCAGTTGTCCAAAACCTCGTGTGGGGAAATGTGGTATCTGTCCGTCGTCTTGTCCATCGTCCACACGCGGCTCCAAGCTCCGGCGCGATGAAGCCCTCCGTCCGCCCGCACGCTTCGCCAGGCCCTGATGCTTTATTCGACTTGCTTTATAAGCATTGTTAAAAGTAAATAATGACAGATGTTTTCTTTCACAATCCTGTGAGATTTCCAGAACTCCTCGGCGTCAAGGGAAAGATAAAATGAAAATAAACCCCTTCAGCCGGCACTTAGCTTGGCGTCCCAAAGAGTACTTTCAGGAGCTTGGCGGCTGTTGAAACTGGGCTAGCCACTCATGCGGGAAGTGGTCCAAAATGGCGGTGTCGAACACCGCGCGTCGAAGACACAACAAGCGTGAGGCGAGCAGATTAGACGGCCTCCTTTCGATTCTCTACCGTCAAGCCCAATGCGGCCTTCAGCTTCCAAGAGCCCAGCAGTTGTCCAAAACCTCGTGTGGGTTAATCGAGATCAACGTTCGTATCTTTCCGGAGCCGTACAATTCCTGGAATTAACGTTTTTGAGCATCCAATGACCGTGCTCTCAGTCCGTGGTGAGAAGGAAGCAAGGCCGCGTCGCGAGCTCCGTGATCTCACACATGCACAGCCGCCATCTTCTATGTTAATGAACTAACCCATTCCATTGGTTCCTCAATATGCCTAATAACGCCAAGACGGTGCAGGTTGTCCAACTCAAACTGAATTTTGTCCTTCAATGCAACAGGTGTTCGGCAAGGAGCTTCACATGAGGGGGCACATTCGGATCAACAAGTTTGTGTGTGGCCCGAAACTCACCAATATGGTCGAACCTCTGTGAATGTGCAGCGAGTCCATCCTCTACACTGTTGTGTATGGGTTGTTGTTGTGTGGCACAGTGCAGGTTAACAACATTCATGGTCTCACATGATGGAAGTCTAAGGATGGCTGGACCAGGTACATCAACAACAAAGAAATGAGTGTCCATCCAAAGTGACTCCCTGAACTTGCATGTGATGTGAGCACCACCGACGCAGTTGAGTTCCGTTGTAAGCAGTAAGCTTAACATTAGCGATTGGGTGAAAAACTTTCATATATGAGGAGGATGATTTTTTGCTGAATTCCTCCGAGAACATCTGATGGAATATGCGTAAAGGAAATGTATTCCCCTGGGCACCCGTGTCCATCCTTAGGGACAATAGATGAGTGCCTGATCTGCTGTGAGGACGTATGTTGACCTGAGTGAATACTTTATAGGGTGGCGTATTTGGAGCGTTGATCGCATGAAACACAAAACAGTCATGGTCAGCAGTGTCCATGGTGCTACGCATGTCTGAGACAGCGACTGCTCATAGTGCTAAGGCAGATGTTGTTCAATCAAATTTATTTCATGAGGTGGGGTCATGCATCTCCCCGTCTGGTATCTCCGTTGTTTTGTGGTACCTGCCTGAATCTAGTGGACAAGAATAGCTTTGTCCTGTGTCCCAATTTTCAACATGCCTTGCACGTATCATTTTGAGCGAGAAAATGGCCCCTTCCAATCGGTTGTTAGGGTTTCCATAATTCTTACAACATGCCAGTTTTCTGCTGAAAGCAGAGACGTTGGTACATTCCTCATTGGCATGCATCGCACTGCCACTGGGAGGGGTACTAAAAGTGTTCATGGTCTGGAGCTGAGCAAGGTACATGGATGTAGGCAGCTTCATGAGCTTGGCCCACACGGAAGTTGTCCACAGGTTCCAATAATTTGATAAATCGGTAAAATATATTGTCTGGATCCTTCTTCTGCCCATCAGTCAGCGTCCATGAGTTGTACTTTTGAAGGCCACGTTCCCCAACCTGGAGAAGGGTGTTTGAGACTTTGCTCTCGGCAGAAATGTCCTTCACAAGGAAGTACAACTCCAAACGTTGTTGGAACGACCGAAAAGCCGGCTACAGAGAGCACTGGGAAGAGCGAAAGAAAAATAAATGTGGAGTCAGAAGGAGGAGCCCCTTGCAAAGCTAATCTATGAACCGATATACCACTGTGCATTTTGGTTTTTTGGGGGAAGAAGAGGGGGGATTTGCATGTTTGTATATCTTGAACAGTTGTGATGAAAAGTTGAAGTAGCAATTAAAGTATGAAATTGCATGTTTAAATATCTACTGTTATAGTAAAATTGAAGAAACAGCCACTAATCGTTTTGAATCTGCCTATGGTGGCCATCTTTGCTAACTTAAGTAGGTGTGATCCGTTAGCAAGTGGCTTGCTTACCATTCACCAAGCACCTCCCTCGATCGCTTGCTCCGCTTGCCAAGTGGCTTGTAAAGTGGTTGGTCGGGAATATCTGGCTTGGCAATCGATAGCAAGCCGCTTGCTACTGGAACACACCTTGGTTCTTGTATCTACTCTATATACCCCGCCGACTTTCTGCAGCTTTCAAAACTCAATCTTGTTCCTCTTGTTTTCAATTCATAATTAGCCCATCCCCTGTGCAGCAGGAGACGGGGTACATTGTGTGTGTGTGTGTGTGTGTGTGTGTGTGTGTGTGTGTGTGTGTGTGTGTGTGTGTGTGTGTGTGTGTGTGTGTGTGTGTGTGTGTGTGTGTGTGTGTGTGTGTGTGTGTGTGTGTGTGTGTGTGTGTGTGTGTTTTTTTTTTTTCCGGGCCGTAGCTGTTTTACCATTTCAGCTATTGTCATCTAATTTTCACCAAACCTTTATTATGATAATATGGAAAAAGCAAATTAATAATTTTTGTTAAAAGGTCAAAATTTCAAAGGTCAGCATCACATAAAAGCATAAATTTTCATCAAACTTACCAGTTGAGTTTTGTCATCAAATTTTCAACAAAGCTTTATTATGAGAATATGGAGAAAGCAAATTAATAATATGGTCAAAAGGTCAAAGGTCAGTGTCACATAAAATTGTAAATTTTCATTCGATTGACCCGAGTTGGTTCACCAATCAAAAGCTAGAAGCTGGTTATTTTTTAGATCTAAAGATCAAAGGTCACAGCTGCATAAAATCATCAATTTTTTTTTTTTTTTTTTTTAATCGTCATTTTAAATATTAATATTAATTTAAGTTGTTATTTTGAGCATACATAACAAGAAGAAGAAGATGAAAACTGAATACAAACGGACGCGGACGAGCTTTGCATTTTCACATGCTTTCCAGTTCTCCCTTTAGGTTGCCCATGGTCATGGCTATTCTGAGAAATGTAAAATGCAACTTCTCCTTTTATGTTTCTTTATTCCTTTGTTTCCTTCCCCAGCAAAGGAGGTTTTTTGCGAGTTTTGCACACGTGCTGGTTGTTATAAATACTGTTTTTCGGCTGGGCTGTTAAACCATGGTTATGGGATCACCTGTTTGATCTCGCATTTGACTTACCTAATTTCTATGCACCACTCAATCTGGCTTGAAAATCCAGGTTTGAGGTCATCTGGATTCAACCACAACCTCCTTTTGAGGATAACCCGAGTGAGTGCAAACCTCATGTTTCCATGCAACACTGAGTTTTCGATCAAAAAAGGATTGATGATGTGCTTCTAGCTTTGCAAACCTTGCAGCAAAACCAAAATAATGGATTCTGGTGCTTTGTTTCAGATAATTATCAATTATTTGGAGCTTTTTATAAGGGGAATAAAAAAAGGTGACATGAGAATATAAATGCACGGATATTGTAAAGATACATCCTTTGTTCAGTGATATGACGTGCCTTGGGAAGGGGTCCAAAATTTTTTGGTGCCAGCTCACTTTGCCAGCCAATGCGAGTTGGCAAAATGTACATGGAAACAGTATCGGGGACAGCCGAGTTTACACCCCGAGTTGAGTGGTGCATGGAAACAAGACGCAAGTCTGAAACTGTTATCCAACACTGGTATTGATGTAATTTGCTACATTTCTGTGTGAACATTGCACACCGCAACTTTTGGGTGGTATCGAATACTGACCTGTGATGATGGGATTGTCAGGATAGCTCAGAGGTTGTGCACTCATCCTTGAGCTGTCTCATCTGGATTTGAGTTACGGCCCAAATATAACTGGTCACCCTGATGATTCGCACGTAAGGCTTTGCATCAACGATTTGCCATCTGTCGATTGGGCGGTTGAGCTGTGGCACCATCTTTCAGCATTGGTTGGTGGTGGACATTAAAAAGCGCATGGTGTTTCTCAAAATTTGGCAATTGTCTACCATTACCTTGGTCAGATTCCATATCCCTGTCTGAATCAGCTCTGGGGCTAATGCCTATCACTTTCTTGTGATACCTGGCTCTGGGGCACTTTAATTGCATTACAGGACTGGAAGCATACCTAGATCTGGTCTTAGACCATTAGACCATACATTAGATTTTTACCATCATCTTTTAATGGAAAAACACACACATATATATATATATATATATATATATATATATATATATATATATATATATATATATATATATATATATATATATATATATATATATATATACACACACACCAAACTGGCCACAATCTGGAAAATCAACAAATGAGACATAAAAGCAAGGAAAATCCTCACTATCCACAAAATGTTCTACAAAAATCAGTGCATTCCAAGAATGTAAATGCCGAGGAAAGGAGCAGGTGGCAGCATGATATAACTCAATCAAGTGCCCAGAGCGATGACTATAATTAACAGAGTACGTGAAAAGTTCGACACACTACCGAATACAATTTGTACACAAGCATGAAAACAACAAACAAGAAGAGGTATCTCACTCACCTTGCAAAATTTTTTTCCAAAATGTCACGCACCAAACTGAAATAGCAACAAATACAGCTCCAGCGATTGCAAAAAAGGCAAAATAAAATACAAGATGATGAAATATCAACAGATATATAGTGACAACTGAAAGACAATAGAGCAGGAAAATATTTAAAAGAAGAGTTAGACAGATTGGGGATAGACAAAGAAGGATCACTGGAATGGCGAAAAGGAGGTCAGCTCAACTGGGACGGAGAACGAATCATTATAAATGCCCAAGACCAAGGACACTACATTAATGACTTTAAGAAGACGGCAGGACTGAGTCAATTGGATAAGTGTAGATTCTGCAATGTAGAAACAGAAAGCACGAGTCACCTCCTATCAGGTTGTAAAAAAAAAAAAAAACAGGTCAGAGCAGCTGTTCACCCAAAGGGCACAACAAGGTATGTCGAGCAATCCACTGAAATATCTGCAGAAATTTCAATATCCCAGTTCCACAAAAGTCATGGAAACATGAACTAAAAGCAGTCATTGAAAACATGGCCATAATGCTCAGGTATGACCTGACGATCCCATCCAGCATGAACATAGAAAACAAAGCACTGTGACCGGACATAGTACTCAGATTTTTTTAAAAAGGAAGAAAATAAGGCATTTTTAATTGAGGTTTCACTACCCAGTGATTTTGGTCTAAATAACGTGGAAATCAATAAAATGACCAAATACCAAGACCTCATGAATGAAGTGAAAAGATCCAGGAAGGTGAAGAGTGCCGAAATGGTCCTTGGATGTTGGAGGAGTTCAATGTGAACAACGCTTTGAGGCAGGGAAGTTCTCTCAGCCCACTCATGTTTATCATGGTGATGGAGCACCTACCAGCTTGGCGAACTACCAATGCTGGATGAGAAGGGAGGGTGTAAAACACCACCAATGACGTCGGAGATCGATCTTACAAATATAAAGGGTGGAGGCCTGAAAGATCAGGATGGATAATGCTGGGAATGTGACATCAGAGGCTGTGTTCATCCTGAGCTCCCCAGAACAGAGGCCACGCCCTACCCAGCTGATTCCGCACCCACACCAACGGTTCTGTCCCTCCCTCTCATTGCCTTGCCTGCACTGGATGTATCACTTCATGAGGTGACTCAGTTGATTTACCTGCACATGTCTCTCTATCCTGTCGTGTGAATTAAGTCTTGTAAGGTTTGGTAATTAAGGTTCCTGATCGTTCGTTGTTACCGTGGACGCATATCGGTGAGACTCTAACCGTTAGAGGGTGAGAGGTTTATTTCTTTATGTATGCATTTGGTGCTTTGTTTCATTTAGTTTCCTCCCCTTGACCATTGCACTTTCATTTAACTTGACTTGATCTCTGAGTGAATTCTGGTTGTTCTGGTGTAGCTTCATCTGGTGGTTTAGAAATCCTGTTTAATTTGAATTTGTTGCGGTTTCCCTACCGCTACAAAATATTGCACCACATGATCATAAGGTTTACTCGGCCTGACTCAGTCGGTCACGTGGTCACCTATTGGTGTGATCCTCGCTCGCTTTTGGGACTCCACTCTACATGGTAACGCGGTCCTGAGACGCAGATCTGCCTGGGAGTCTTCGAGGCGGGTGACGGTCGTGATCGTTTTAACATGACTCACTGAATTCATACCGGGTAACCGGAATGATGTGGCGGCTACAACAATATATTACATGTGTGCAAGTTAGCTGTTAACCCAACTTCAGATAGTTTTGCACATTTTCTCAAATGAAACTGCATTTGGATGATTGAGCCCAAATATCCAAAGCTGTTCAAAAACCAAACGCAATTTTTCAATATGGTGCTTAAATTTTTTCCAAATGATGTGCACATGTGGTTAACATATCCCAGGCTTGCTGTCATTTATCCTTTCTGAATGAACACAGGACATTTATTGTAAATGGGAAATGTGGAAGGTTTTTTTTTTTGTTTGTTTTTCCTTAAAGTGTCCAAAATTCATGGAGGAGCTTGAGACACATTTGTGTAGTTTTTATGTGAATTGCAGACACGAGCAAAGAACCTGTCATTACACACGGGTTAATGTCCCCACTTTTATGATGTCGATGATGTATTTTTACCTTGGATGGTGGTTATATTTTCACCCATGTTTGTCTGTCTGTTTGTCTTTTTGGCTATTTGTTTGGCTCTCTGTGAACAGGATATCTCAAAAAGTTATCGACGGATTTGGAGAAAACTTGGGGGAAAGGTTGAGTGTGTCACAAGGACGAATTGATTCGATTTCGGTGATTCTTCACCATTGAGCAAGAGGATCAAAAATGATATACAATGCCTTCAGAAAGTATTCACAACCCTTGACTTTTTTGACATTTTGTTGTGTTACAGACTGAATTTAAAATGGATTAAATTGATATTTTGTTAGCACAGATCTACACCAAATACCCCATAATATGGAATACGGAACCACTAAGACTCTTCCTATAGCTGACCGTCTGGCCAAACTGAGCAACCGGGCAAGAAGACATTATTCAGGGAGGTGACCAAAAACGCAATGACCACTCTGACCGAACTACAGAGTTCCTTGGCTGAGATGGGAGAAACTGCCGGAAGGCCAACACAACAGTCTCTGCAGCCCTTCACACATCTAGGCTTTATGGGAGAGTGGCCAGATGGAAGCCACTCCTGAGAAAAGGGCACATGACAGCACACTTGGATTTTGCACAAAGGCACGTGAAATATTCTGAGAACATGGGGCAAAATATTCTCTGGTCTGATGAGAGGAAAATTTAACTCTTTTGCCGAAATACAAAGGGCTACGTCTGGTGTAAAACGAGCCAGCTCATCACCCATGTAACACCTTTTCTAACGTGAAGCATGATGGTGGCAGCATCATGCTATGGGGATGTTTTTCAGTGGCACGGACTGGGAGACTTCGAAGGATGGAGGGAACATAGAGCCACATACAGGGAAGGCCTTGAGGAGAACCTGCTTCAGAGTGCAAAAGACTTTAGACTGGTGAAGATTTACATTCCAACAGGACAATGCCCCCAAGCATACAACCAAAGCAACACTGGAATGGCTTCAGAACAAGAAAATGAAAGTCCTTGAGTGGCCCAGCCACAGCCCAGACTTGAATTCCATTAAGAATGTATGGAAAGACTTGAAGATTGCTGTTCACTGACGAGCTTGAGCAAATCTGCAAGGAGGAATGGAAGAAACTCCCAAAATTCTGATGTGCAAAGCTGATATACAGACGTACCCAAGAAGACTTGAAGCTGTAATCGCTGCCAAAGGCGGTTATATGAAATATTGACTCAAGGGATTGAATAATTATGTAAATTAGATATTTCTGTATTTCAGTTTTAATTATTTTGTAAAAAATATTCTAAAAAAACAATTACACTTGGACATTATGGGGTATTTTGTGTAGATCAATGGCAAAATCAATCTCAATTCAATCCATTTTAAATTCAGGCTGTAACACAACAAAATGTGAAAAAGTCAATGGGTGTGAATACTTTCTGAAGGCGCTGAAATATACGTTTCATATTTCTAAAAGTTGTGGATGGATTATGACAAAACTAGGTGGATGAGTGGGTTGTTGACGAGAAGAAGCCGATTAGATTTTGGTTAAGGAACGGATCCGGCCTGTCAATGGGATACAAAATGTAGTCTGGTAGGGGTATGCGCTCTACAGTGCCATTCTTTTTGACTTGTAATACCCACTTCCACCAGGTGGCGCTATACAATACCCATTTACATGGAGAAAATTGGGGTTCCCCCCACCTTAAACCCCGGTTTTATATAAAAAGTTTATATCCTAAAATTTCCCGGGTACACCCCGACTCGAAACACCAGTTTTCTTTTCATTCCATCCTACTGTCTAGGAGTGCATATAATCCAAACAAGCACACACACAAATCAACATACAGACAAATATACACTTCTCAAATTATATTTGGCATGATTAGAGTAGACTGCACAAATCAACACAGTGTATGGGATTTGAACCTGTGATCCCAGCATCATTAGCTACAGAGGATGTTTAAAACGTTTTATGGATGAGACTTGTGCATGACACCCCATGGTACGAAGTGCATGTGTGTGCAAAAACAGAACAGCTATTACTATTTTTGGAAGTGCTTCCTACTCTAATTCTGAAATTCTGATGTACCAAACTCTGTCACAAAGAGTTGGTGCTGCTGAAGCAGTTTCTTGGCAAAGGTTATGTAGGGTGGTTTGCCATTGCCTTCTCAGTAGTAGTTAGGGCAGGAATTTGTAATTTACTCATGGAGCCAGCGATAGCTCATATACTCTCCACGGAGGACACCGTGGGATCCTTAACATCTACCAACAAATGCTGGCAGATGGGACGCCTAGTTTAACGTCCATCCGAGGGACAGCACACCCATTGATGGATCACCCTTCCTGTGAAACACCGGGATGACAGTTTATAGTTGGGTCGGGATTTGAACCCGGGTTAGAGGTGCATGTGCATACCTCAAAACCATCCGGTCAGCCCATGATAAATGGTGCTTAGCATGTAACTTGGGTCTCCCTTTTAAATTTTGCATTAAAATGGCAGCCAACTTCATCCTGATTGCATCATGTTTTGTATTTGACTAACTTGTTTTATTTATTTTAGATTTTCACTTGTGGAAGCCAGGATATTTTCCCCTATCGATGTGAATATCGGTAACTTTACTGTTTCTTATGTTTTTTGTTTTTTTTTCACTGATAAAACTTGCAAATATTTCCAGCCCAGACCACAAGGCTCCCTTGAGACAGTAGAAGAAGCTGCTGAGGTCATCAATCAGGTGAGCTTTACACCTGCCATTGTACCCATTCATCAACTTATTTCGCTCTACTTGCAGCTGCCAGTTCATTATGCTATTTTCACTGTTTGGACCACACCTAATGTTCTTTACAGGATGGTAATATCCAGAATGTACAACCTCCCTGCAGTCCCAAGGAGATTCCTCACACAGAGAACCTTCTCTCGCTCAAGTATGAGGTAAGCGTACCTTTTCAGTGTTACAAAATGGAAGGAGCACGCATACCGATTTGAGATGGTAACAATGATGTTTTTCTGTCCCACAGAGTTTGGATTATGACAACTGTGAGAATCAGTTATTCCTGGAGGAAGAGAGGAAAATTGGACCGAGGGTATGTTGAGTTGGCAGAGTACTATTATTACCTACCTGTACCATTCAGCTCGATCCTGTATTTATGTTTAACTGGTGACACGAATCTTGATGACTAAATATTCCTGGTCAAATTGGTATGCAGTTACCTATATGTTAATCTGCGGACAACCGGTGAGACAATAAGTATTGAAGTTTAAACATGATTTCGGGATGTACTTGTACCCTATTGGCTGTCTCAAGCTTAAGTATAACAAGAGGAACAGCAGGAGAAGCGGGAAACGCCAACAGCGGGGCGAAGGGAGAAAACCGGATCAGGATCTTCACCAAAATTGAATCGATTCTTCCTTGGAACACACCCAACCTGTCCAACAAGTTTCGTCCAAATCCGTCCATAACTTTTTGAGATATCCTGCTATGTATCGTTTTTGGCCCCATCTCCCAATGGTGAAGAATCACTTTAAAAATTCTAGTATCCGGATCCGGATCTTTACCAAAATCTAATCATTTCGTCCTTGTCACATACGCTACATCTGCCAAATTTCGTCCGAATCCGTCCATAACTTTTTGAGATATCTTGTTCACAGACAAACAGACAGTGGTAAAAACATAACCTCCATCCACCTTTGGTGGCGGAGGTAATTAACATTGGGAGACGCATGAAATTGGTAACAATTATTTTAGATTTGACTCCCTCGGTTCGTGCCCTCGGGGATGGGGACTTGGGGTCACAGGGGTCAAAAAAGAGGATTTTTATAACTCAAAATCTGATATTGGGTCATTCCTGGTGGAGCCTTTTACCATCTTTAAACTTTGCTTTAGGTGTAAAGCCTGGGGATTTGCGATGGTGCACTATTTACTTTGCTCTAGTTTTATTTGTCCCCTACCGGTTTCACCAGAGGGTACTGTATGTTTACTCTCCATCTGTCCATCCCACCTGTGGTTTTCCAGACCTTTTTCCCATACCCTATAACATATTTAACTGAAACTTGGTACATGGCTTTATTATGATAAGTTACAGAAACTGCAATTTATTCTGTAGCTTTGCATACCTAAAACCACCACCTAAAATCTTCCCACGCACACCCCGAATTACAACCACCGGTTTTCAATTCATTCTGTCCAACACACACAAACAGACACTTCACAAATTGTAGTATTGTGATAACATTCCCTGAATACCTTTTTTTGTGTACACCAGGGCTTCCGGCTTGTGGAGATCAGCAGATGGTTCATCTGTCTGCTTATTGGTATTTTCACTGCACTCATTGCCTGCATCATTGACATCATTATTGAGAAGTTTGCAGACCTCAAGTACTTCGTTCTGAAAGGCAATATCCTCCAATGGTCTTGATTGTGGAGCATTATACTGTACTGTGTTTTGTTTATGGAAATACATTGGAATTTTAACACCGGAAGAAGGCTGTGCTGCTCCTTGCACATTAAAATACATCATTGGCTTCTTCTTTCTTTCTTATTATTTTATTACTTGCAAAATTAGAAGACTTTTCAAGTATATTGGTTGGTCTTGTGCGTTATTCTATCTATCTGTCTGTTTGTCAATCGCCTACAGGTCACAATTTGAAACCAATCTTCACGAAACTTCACCAGATGGTAGAGTTGGTCATAAGAAAGAAGCCTATTAATTTTTAGGTCAAACGTCATCTTGAGGTCAAGTTTATAAAATTGTCATTTTTCATCCAATTGATTTGAAAGTTGAACAGCATTTGCATATTGAGCTACTAAATTGGGAAACCAACTATTTTTGAGGTCTAGAGGTCAACGGTCAACTGACGGTCACACTTCCAAAATCAGCAGTTTTCATTTAAAAAAAAAATCATCTATTTTCATCCGATTGACTTGAAAATTAAGCAGCAATTGCATCGTACCTCAATGAATTGGGAAAACAACTTATCGGGGTCGAAAGGTGAAATGCCAACTCAAGGTGAAACGTTTAAAATCATCAATTTTCATCTGAACAATCGTCAATTTTCATCACATTAACCTGAAAATTGAAGAGAAATTACATTGTACATCACATAAATTGGAAAAACAACTTTTTGAGGTCAAAAGGTCAAAGGTCAACTCTAGGTCAAACTTCTAATATAAATTTTCATCTGAAAAATCATCTATTTTCATCCGATTGACTTGAAAATTAAGCAGCAATTGCATCGTACCTCAATGAATTGGGAAAACAACTTTTCGGGGTTAAAAGGTGAAATGCCAACTCAAGGTGAAACGTTTAAAATCATCAATTTTCATCTGAACAATCGTCAATTTTCATCACATTAACCTGAAAATTGAAGAGAAATTACATTGTACATCACATAAATTGGAAAAACAACTTTTTGAGGTCAAAAGGTCAAAGGTCAACTCTAGGTCAAACTTCTAATATAAATTTTCATCTGAAAAATCATCAATTTTCATCCGATTGACACGAGCTCTGATTAAGATCGTCAATTTTAATCTTAATTAAATGGACAATTTGATGTATCCATGGCAACTTTTTATTTTGGGAGGGTGGATTTTGCAAGTATTGTGCTCTGCATGATGTCTTCTTATTTTTTTTTATTTGCTCAGTTTATTCAGGTGCAACTTACATTTTTTGACCTTTTCTGACCACTTACAGACCTTTTCTGACGTGTAGAGGACACCTGAACTTGACACTTACAAGTGCTTCCTATATTTTGAGGTGAAACCCCTTGACCAGAAGATCAGAAATTGATGCGTTCGCTTTAGGTGGAGGTCTCTCTGTGTCGCTGGTAATTTGGGCAGCCATGAATGCAGGAATCGTCATGCTGGGCTCCATCCTTGTTGCCTTTGTTGAGGTTGGTGACAGATCTTGTAACCTCATTTATGAGGGCGGTTGTAATATGATGCTTATCATTTTTAAATGTGTATTTGGGCTGCCTTTGAAAGATGTTTGCTGCCTCGATAATATCCAATAAAACTGCAGTGCACGATTAATAAACGCTCCACATTTAGGATCAAACGTGGCTACGGAGCATTTATCTTAATTGGTTTGTAATTATATTTCAGCCTATAGCAGCTGGCAGTGGAGTTCCACAGATAAAATGTTACCTGAATGGTGTGAAGATTCCACATGTGGTACGCCTCAAGGTGAGAGCCGTTTCCAAATTGACGAGTTTCAGGTAATATTTTACCTTTACCGGTCAATATTTGTATAGAAATCCAAGTTTATTATTTTATTCCATCACGAGGCAAATATAGACCACATGGCTTTGAGGGAGGTTGGAGGGGTTGGGTTGAGGGGTCTTGGTGGCAGTAAGAACTGTCATAACGTATTTGTATAATGGAAATCCTCATTTTGAGAGTTAGCCATTAAAAAATCACAGGTTGTTCATTTATGGCCTGAATCATGGTGACAGACTGACTTGTTGATGTACATAGCTGGCATTTAGTGTTATTTTTGACTGAAGCACTGAAAATCAATTCATTTCTAGCTTAAATATGAGACAGTAAATATAGGTTGGGCATTTTGGATGGAAGGGCATCTTAATGCCAACAACACCACCACATAGTGTGTTGAGCAACATATTTTAGCTTTTCTACTGCCTGAGAGTTACCTTGAAGATTGCAAGCAAAGACGTACATGCTCACACATTTTAATCCCACAATTTTTATTTTTTATTTTTTTTGTATACAGAATCGAGGCTGGTGAAAGAGCTAACATTTATCAAACAAACAAATCAAACAAACAAGCAAACAAAGTATATAAAAAGGGGAGTGGTAGAGAAGATGGGGATAGAAGGGGAGGAAGCACACAAACACAACATTTGAGAGCAGGGACATCGGGAGATGTGTGGGAGGGAGAGGGCTTGGGGGGGAGGCAGGATAGGTATAAAACGCAAGGACACCAAGGACTTCCAGGAAAGAAGTTGGTATTTTAAAAAAGTGGATTTGGGGTGAAATTAGTGGGGGTAGAAAAGATCAAGGTTTTGGATTGGGGAAGATAAGAGATGGTGGTGAACAGCTGTTTTAAAGACCTGGAGGGAGGAGTGGGATTGAAGAGACTGAGGGAGTTTGTTCCAGAGGTGGGAGAAAAGAGGAATGAAGGAGTGAAGGTGAGCAGAGAGTCTTGATTTTGGCAGTTTAACCATAAGAGGGTTGCAGGCAGATCTTGTGCGACCTGTAGGAATATTTGGGGGACAGAGCCCAGAGAGAGCTGGGGGAGCAAGGCCGGAGAGGAGTCGGTAGAAGACGGAAAGACCACCAACCTGCCTGCGGTGAGTAAGTGAAAGGCCCTCGCAGATAGCGTCATCGCGGGAGATTCCAATGATTCTGAACGCTTTGGTTTCAACAGCGTGAAGACGAGCTAGGTGTGAGGCAGGAGCACCAGCCCAGAGGGGAGAGCAGTACTCCATTGAGCTGCGGATGAAAGCCTTGTATGTGGTGAGGAGCTCAGGTGTGCCAAGGAAGGACTTCGCATGACGGAGGATGCCCAGTCGGCGACTGGCTTTGGAGGCCAGCTTGGAAATGTGGTTTTCCCAGGAAAGATCATGGCAGATAGTGAGACCCAAAAGCTTGAGTGACAGAACTTCTTGGAGAGGATTATTCAGAAAGTGGATGGGAGGGTTGTCCAGTCGGTCTTTTCGGAGAGACATCGTAAGAGTGTGAGATTTGTCAGGATTGAAAGACATGTTCCACTTGTTTGCCCAGTCTGTGATTTTGTCCAGGTCTGCAGAGAGTGAGGAGGCTGCAGACTGCCGATCTGAGGGATGAGGAATGGAGCGGCAGAGAGTGGAGTCATCAGTAAAGAGATAGAGAGGATTTTCAAGAGAGTCAGAGAGATCATTGATGAAGACGAGAAAAAGCACAGGGCCCAGAACACTGCCTTGGGGAACACCAGCCTGAACAGGAAGAGGAGATGAGAGAAACGCATTCAGGGCCACACGTTGACTACGACTAGAGAGGAAGTCCGCCAGCCATGCGTGGAGATTTCCATGGATACCAAAGGAGGAGAGTTTGGTGAGCAGAGCGGTGTGCCAGACCATAACGAAGGCACGTGATATGTCGAGGGAGACGGCTCTAATTCAAACAGGAATGAACATGGAGACTGATAATATGAAACATCATGACAACATTTCCCAACCTCCACCTCACCCTCTCCCAACCACCACACTGACCAAGCTGTTTGAGAGAAAAGAGGGTCACAAACTTTCAGGAAGCCTGTTGTCATGACAATGATGGTGACAGACCGACTTGTTGATGTAAAATTACAAACGATTTTATTCTGATTCTGTGGCCTTAACTACAACCTCCCTTGGTTCTAGTAGCTTTGCAACATAGAGCTGCCAATTCTGATAGAGTTTTATTTCTTGTCTCAACTGCAATCAGATGGACGATGATAGTGACCAGGTGGAGATCGTCAGTGCTTTACTGACTGTGTGCAAGGGATTTTGAATGTATGGAAAAGGAGTGAGGTGGCAGGGTTGCTCGGAGCTAACGGCCTTGGCTGCAATTAATAATCAAATCGTGTCACGACTTTCTGCCTACAACAGAAATCTGGGAATGAAGGCCTTGTAGGTTCTTAAAAGTTCAGATTGGCCAAGGAAAGACATTGCAAGATGGAGGATGTCCAGTCAGCAGCTGGCTTTGGTGGCCATCTTGGAAATATGATCTACCAAAGAAAGGTAATGGCTGATGGTAATGTCCAAAAGTTTGAGTGACTTTACCTCTTCAAGTAGTTTGTTGAGGAAGTAGATGTAGTCAGGTTCACTATGTTTTTTCGTTCAAAATCATGGTAGATTAGCAAACCTATACATTTTTGGAAACGTTATTACATGGAAAATCTGAAAATCAATGTTTACATTTGCCAATTCCGACCAATTCGATTCGACCAATTCGACCAATCGACCAATTCCATTCGACCAATCGCTTCGATCGACCAATTCGATCGATTCGATTCGATTCGATTCGATCGACCATTCGACCAATTCGATTTGCCAATCAATTTGACCGACCTTTGCTTGTGTGGAACGGACTGTGAAAACGATGCGGACTATATTGTCGGATACGACACACAGGACAGTGATGACGAACTCTAAATGGCATATTCTGTAATCGTGTATTTTGGCATATATTATGGCATATTCTGTAAGAATTATTGCGACACCGCCTTTGCGGGAGTCACCGTTACTAAAAAAGGACAGGCCGGGGAAGAGCCTACACCACTCTGCGACACAGCAGTCGTTGGCATGGGTCTCTTGTAAGAGGGCAATGTCAACTTTCTTCTGTAATAAAAAATCCCTTACTTGCACTTTACGGACAGAGCTACATCCTCCGTTAATATTCAGGCTACAAATGGAAAAACTCATTACAGCTACAAGGAGGAGTGACCACCACTCAATTTTTTGATAGCAGTTCATTCTTGGCTTTTTGCAACCACTTCTTTAAACGGTGACGTTGGGAGGAATTGAAATTAAAAACGTGGGGCCGTTTTACCATCAGTCTAGCGGAATGTATAAAATCAGGTAGCTCCGGAAAAAAGGTTTCTATAACAACAATCCTTTTTCGGAATGTGTCCTTAAGAAACCTTTTTATCTCGGAGGGAGGGATTGGAGGGGTTTCTTCTTCCTTAAGGCTACCACATTCACTAACAGAGTCATCTATATCAGATGGCTCAGATGGTGTGTCACACTGGTTTTCATCATTTATCTCCTCACCGTCATCACATCCCTCCACGTTATCGGATGGGGCATAGTCCATAGAGGGAGGGGACGGGGAGGGAGAGAAATGAGCCATCTTCGGGGGAGGGGGGGGGGGGGGTACTAATTTTTGCGGTTCAACCATATCAGTTTCTAGGTCAGTAGACAAGAGCGAGGATTCATCCACATCTATGTCCTCCAATACCGAGAAACGATTTTCTGTGACGAGGGACAAATCTAGGGCAGAGAGGAGGGGCTGTCGGTTTTCAGTTGTAGGTTTTTTTAAGAGATGACCGTTTTCATCTGTTGTTTGCAGATGTCTTTTTCCTTTTAGGCAGACTAATTGAAACTCGTCCTGGTTAGTGGGAAGAGATTGCAAGGGTTTGGGGGGAGGGGGGGGGGGGGAGGACGTGATCATCGGGAGAGGATTTCCATCGGCTACCACGGCGAGAGAGGTAGGATCAGTTATAGCAGGCAACAAGGTGTGATTGGACGATGTCGCCTGGGGGGTGAGGTCTATCGTTAACAGGAGATGGCTGCAATTAGATCCTTCAGTAGAGGGAGGGGCCCCTGTTTCAAGGGGAGGGGAAGGGGGTACGGCGGGGGGGTTTGGATCGGTGGTAGGAGGGCTTGGGTCGGTGGTAGACAGATTGGGATCAGTGGTGGTAAGGCTTGGGTCGATGGTGGGAAGGTTCGGGTCGGTGGTGGGAGGGCTTGGTTCGGCGGTGGGAAAGCTTGGTTCGGTGGTGGGAGGGTTTGGATCGGTGGTGGGAAGGCTTGGGTCGGTGGTGGAAGGGTTTGGATCGGTGGTGGGAAGGTGGGGGGGTTGCTTATTCCCGGTTCGGAGGGGAGGTTGTACTTGTGGAGAATTCTCTTTTCGGGGGCAGTCATGCTTAACATGCCCAAATTGTCCGCAGCCAAAACATTTTAGAACGTTGGTGGACACGTACACTGTATATTCGTTCTGTTGATGTTTTAATTTTATTATAAGGTTTAAATCCTTCTGGGAATTTTTTAAAATCATAAACACTTGCCGCCGGAATGAAACCACGTGCCTTAAATCGTTGTTTCGTGACCCGAAGGGAATCATGGAGATACGAGACACGATGGTACCGTATCGGGACAACTCTTTAATTAGTACATCGTCGGATACAAATGGGGGGCAATTGGATATCACGACTTTTATCGCTGGGCTATCTCGTGGGGAAATCATAACAAATAAATCTGGATCGATTGTCAAACCCTGTTCCACAATTTGTGGGACACAATCCACGTCGGACAAAAAAATAACGATCCGCTTGTTCATCCGCGAAGCGGCAACAACCTTGTCGATCCCGACAACACGACCGGTTGCGAGGACAACGTCCTCGACACTAACCTCACGTTCCGGAGGTACACAAAAGAACCCGTGCTTATGGGTCAGGCTCTGAAAGGCCGTAAATCGAGATAGTGCAGCTGCCATGCTGGAACAGCTGCACTTACAACCCCTCCCCAACTCGGGGAGGGTGAATATATAATATAATCTTCCCTACCCGAACTCCGGGAATGGGAAGTAATCAGACCTATCCGATTTCCCTAACTTCGGAAAGGGGAGGCAACAAAACAAACTGAAGGAAAGATAAACGAAAGGAAAAAAAAGGAAATAGAGGTTTAAGATGAAGGAGCAAACACCGATCGGGCGACGCCCAAAAACGGCGAACCCTTACCAGCGATCACCCTGTGCTCTCCGGCTCTCTCTCCCGTCTCAACGTATATGGGAATCACCAGGAAGACTCCACGAAAAGGCACAAGGACACAGAGGGGGGAAACGGGGGGGGGGGGGGGGGGGAATGGAGCAACAACACAGAGCACTCACAGGCCTCCACAAGCAGACGCCATGACAGTACAACCAGCATACAAACGGCCAGCAGGTGGCTAGAGAGAGAGAGAGAGAGAGAGAGAGACAAGAGGGAAAGGGTGGGTCTATGAGGACCGATCACCACTCTGACCATGCCCGTGCTGTCCTGACAAATCCAGGCAACAGGGAAGAATGGGGAAGTTTGGACCCCAACTTTCGTTGGGGGTGTACAACCGCCACAAAGAGGCATCACCGATAGTCGTTGCAAACCTTTGTAGAATCCGGAGCTGGTATAACTTGGAATAAGTCTTTCAATCCCAACAAATCCCACACACTCACCCGGTCTCTCCAAAAGGACCATACCGCAAACTCTCCCATTAGTCAGGTTCACTATGTCAATAAATTATATTTCGTTCAAAATCATGGTAGATTAGCAAACCTATACATTTTTGGAAAGGTTATAGCATAAGGAAACTAAAAATCAATGTTTACATTTGGAGAGATACCTGTATGGCGGCCATTTTGGATTTTCAAAATGGCCACTGTAAAATACATATTTTGTTCTATTTCTGCCTCTAATTACCCTAAAAACTTTAAAATATATACTAAACCTATATTTTCAGGGACAAGGAATCCAATGAAAGTATCAAATTAGTGCTATGGGGAATGGTAAGACACGAATCAAAGGTTTTGAATTGCAAAATACTGTCTTTATATTCGCGATAAGTTGCATAATCAAATACATGTTATCATTTTGTACAGGCAGTTAATAACATCAAAATGTGTCACAATAATTCATATCACCAAACATACACAGGCAGTCAGCAAAATCATATATACACATGCAGTCAGTATAACTTCACATCTACACAGGCAGTCAATGACAAAATATACACAGGCAGTCAATGGCATCAAACATATACGATTACAGAATATGCCATTTAGAGTTCGTCATCACTGTCCTGTGTGTCGTATCCGACAATATAGTCCGCATCGTTTTCACAGTCCGTTCCACACAAGCAAAGGTCGGTCAAATTGATTGGCAAATCGAATTGGTCGAATGGTCGATCGAATCGAATTCGATGAATCGAATCGAATCGAATCGATCGAATTGGTCGAATGGTCGAATGGTCGATTGAAACGATTGGTCGAATGGTCGAATTGGTCGAATGGAATTGGTCGATTGGTCGAATCGAATTGGTCGGAATTGGCAAATGTAAACATTGATTTTCAGATTTTCCATGTAATAACGTTTCCAAAAATGTATAGGTTTGCTAATCTACCATGATTTTGAACGAAAAAACATAGTGAACCTGACTATAAGGAGAGCTGGTTTTGGACAAAATTTTGTTTCCTATGTTAAGTTGTTGTATGAAATTGCATCCTGTCTGTTGAAGGTAAACAACAGCTTATGTCGCCCTTTTCCCTTTCAGCGAGGCATCAGTCAGGGCTGCCCGCTTTCAGGAATGCTATACAGTCTCTCGGTCGAACCTTTACTAGGTTTGCTCCGCAACTCAGTGGAAGGAGTCTCCTTAACAAAAAAAAACTACAAAATGGTCACTTCAGCTTATGCGGATGACATTTGTGTTGCTGTTTCCAGCCAAAATGATGTGGGTGAGGTCTCTCGATGTCTGTCCCAGTTTGAGCTCACTTCCACGGCAAAAGTAAATTGGAACAAAAGTGTTGCCTTATGGGTGGGCCCCAGTCCGCCTTCCTCAGCTCTGCCTGTGTTACCAGGAGGAATGCAGTGGAATAAAGAGGGGTTTAAATATTTAGGGTTATTTCTAGGAGTCCAAGCATATGAACAAAAGAATTGGGAGGGTTTCTTGGAAAGAATTAAGCAGAAACTGGCTAGATGGAAACGGTGGCACCACCTTCTATCGCTTAAGGCAAGGGTGACAATAATAAATAGCCTGGTAGTTCCATTTATTTGGCATAAAGTTATCCCCCTCCAACCTCCTAGGTACTTGGTCACAGGCATTCAGAGGATTCTAACTCAGTTTTTCTGTGGAGGCCACCATTGGCTTGGACCAGACGTGGTGTGCAGACCCCGAAATGCAGGTTGCCAAAGCTTGATACATGTCCCGAGTCGGATAATGGCTTTCCGCATGTTGACGATAAAGCGTTTATTGTATGGTGAGTATGTCCTGTGGCGGCCTCTCACAAATGCTTGGCTGCAGGAAGCAGATGGGTTGACGTATGACCGAGAGCTCTTCCTCATGGACCTGCAGCATGTCAACACGACTCTGCTCCCCGAGTTTCATCAGAGCCTTCTGAATGCCTGGCAAGTCCTTGGAATACAACGATTAGAGGTCTCCGACGATGCCAAAAAATATATGCATGAGCCATTGGTTCTGAATCCTTTATTCCCTGAAATTTCAACCTCCAGGTAATTTATGCATTGCTTCACCAGTAATGGAAGAAACAGAGTGCGAGACCTGATGAAGCCTTCCCTAAATGGATGGTTATCCACCGGCTCTCTCACATCAAAAGTGGGGTTTCGGTCATCGAGAATGGTGGACAAAGTTTTGAGAGTTGTGATTAAAACTTTCAGGGAATTAAATATCGGTTGGACTGGGGCAGATGAAGTGGTGGACTCTCGTCTCTATTTCCCCAAGCTCCAAATCACCTCAAAAAAACAACAGTGTGTCTTCTCAAATTCAGATGGTTGTGGTGTGTTTCATGTGATGGGAAAAAAAAGTTATGGGATATGCCAAGAGGTGCTTATACTGGTTTCACAAAACCTTTAAAAAACCGGTGGGCGGAGATCTTTCCGGCTCGTTCATTCCTATCTCCAGTGTGGAAAGAGATGTATAGGTCTCCAACTTTAGGTCGAACCGGAGACTTAAATTGGAGATTAGTTCTTCAGGCCTGGTCACCCAATACTTACTTCATAAGTTTGATCTCCCTGTACAGAATGTTTGTCCTTTTTGTGAAGAGGCTGAATATGTGACCCATGCTTTCGTGGAATGTAGGAGATTGGTACCCCTTTTTTGTTTCCTCCAACAGTTATTTTATAAATTTAAGTTTGTTTTTTCTGTTACAATTCTTGTGTATGGCATTGAAAGGAGCACCAAGAGCAAGACAGCGGTCCCTTTCTTGAATTTTCTGTACGGGATTGCTAAACTTGCAATTTATAAAACGAGGAAGATCAAATTGAGTGGCAGAGATGAAAATGTGCTCTTTTGCTTTAAAGGAATGGTGTCGGCCCGGATAAGTTTCGGCAGTGTGAACGACGATTTTTTTACAGATGAGGTGTTGAGTTTGTTTTTGTAAATTTTACTTATGCTCAATGTCCACATATACATGTATATACATCCTTTTTTCTTGTACAACTTTCTTTTCTTGAAAAAATTTGTGGTGTTTTCCGTGTGTGTTTTGATACTTTTATAATAAAAGCACACAAAAGTCAAGTCTCTCTCTCTCTCTCTCTCTCTCTCTCTCTCTCTCTCTCTCTCTCTTGTCTCTCTCTCTCTCTCTCTCTCTCTTGTCTCTCTCTCTCTCTCTCTCTCTCTTGTCTCTCTCTCTCTCTCTCTCTCTCTCTCTCTCTCTCTCTCTCTCTCTCTCTGTCTCTCTCCCTCCGTTTCTCTTTCTTTCTTTCCCTCTCTCTAACTCTGTCGTGGCCCTAACTTAGTGAAGGCGGTACATCATCCTGGTTGTGAGGGATCTCGGGGTCAATCCTGTGAGATTGATCGGCTGTCTCCGTGCCGCAGGCTTGTTCCAGAGAACTGTCTGGAGCTATATAACAACAACAACAACAACAACAACGGTTTGCAGATAGGGAAGAGGCTGCTTGCTGCCTGCCTGTCAGAAGGATGAGATATGATACGGCAGAGGGTTGAATCGTTAGCAAGGAGATGAGCAGGATTTTCCAGGGAATCGGAGAGACCATTGATGAAGATTAGTAGCACGACTGGGCCCAAGACTGCCTTGGAGCACTCCGACCTTGACAGGGCTAAAGTGCCCCAATATTTCCCAGGAATGGGTTAAATTAAATTTCTTTCTTGAAATTATCAAGTCTATTACTTGTTTCTAAGTATGTAATAAAAAACAAATTACATTCAGGTACATTGCCTCTAAATACTTTTGAAAGCTCAGTTTTGCAAATTGTGTGTTTAATTTGCAAAATTACTGTGTTAGAATTAACCTTTGATCTATTCTCTCTTATTTATTTTTCATGCAACAGTCAGTAATCACCCGTTGTACTTCCAGACTTTATTGGTGAAGGTGCTTGGAGTCATATTCTCAGTGTCTGGAGGCCTTGCTGTCGAAAGGTTTGTGAGCCACCTTGATTATTGAATCTGTATATCAACAATGAAAGTGATGTCTCAAATAATAATCTTAACATAACAGAGCAAGTGTATCTATGTCCAGCCACTAATGGCACATTTTATAGCGTGTATCCGTGGTTGTGTTCCTGTTAGAGCATAATAAAATAAATTGCATACGTGTTGGTAGTACACGGGGTCGGTCAGGTCATGGACACAAAAAAAAATTCCTCCTCCCCACCCATGTGAGGATCCGGATCTTTGCCAAAATTGAATCGATTCGTCCTCGTCACACACCCAACCTGTCCACCAAGTTTCGTTCGAATCCGTCTATAACGTTTTGAGATTCTCTGCTCGCAGAGAAACAGACAGAGGTAACAAACCGACACTTTCGGTGGTGGAGGTAATAATATTGTCTTGCTCTTTGGGGAATTCGGTGCTCCTTACATATTTATAGTGCAGAACGCGATGTTTGTGGCAGTTGAGGGAGATGTAGGAACTGGACAGTAATTGGTTGGGTTAATTGTGCCAGTCCTCTGTATCTATGCTTGTGTGAATAGGAAGGACCCATGATCCACTCAGGTGCTGTGATCGCTGCTGGAGTTTCTCAGGGACGCTCCACTACTCTGAAACGGGACTTCAAGGTGAGTTAATTTGCTCGGTTTAAGTTCCATCGATCATAGAGGAGGTTTTACAGGATACAATGATGAGCTTATTAAATACCATACTGGCCCATGAGGTGTCCTTTTTTTTTCTTTTTTCTTTTTAAATACAAAATTTAGACTCATGGAAGACTTAGGTGAGAGAGTTGTACCACTTTTGGTTTGATCTTCATGTCATTTGCATCTAAAGAGTAAGACTGTTCACGATATTTTGTTCACAGAGTGTCATGTGACGTCTGTAAGAGCATTTTATTATTTAGAGAGCATTAACCCTACTATCCTGTTTGCATATGGGTGCATATATGCATATATTTATTTTATATATATATATATGTATATATATATATATATATATATATATATATATATATATATATATATATATACACACACATATGGATTATTTTTAAAATATATATATATACTTACATTTATATTTTACTAGCAGAAGTACCCGGCATTGCTGGGAGGGGAGGGGAACGGGGGGGAGGGGAGGAGAGGGGGAGAGGGGGGAGGGGGTAGGGGAAGGGGAGGATGGAGGGGGGAGGGGAGGATGGAGGGGGGAGGGGAGGATGGAGGGGGGAGGGGGGGGAAGAGGAGGGAGGGGGAGGGGAGGGGGGGGAAGAGGAGGCAGGGGGAGGGGAGGGGGGAGGAGGGGGAGGGGAGAGGAGGGGAGGAAGGGGGAGGGGAGGAGAGGGGGGGAGGGGGAGGGGAGGAAGGGGGAGGGGAGG